>NC_081387.1:12288366-12588366 GCF_030684315.1 Stegostoma tigrinum | reverse complement strand
TGGCAATGAGTTCCAGAATCTTGAAGATAGGAACAGTGGGAGGCCATTCAGCCCCTCAACTATTTAATGAGTTCTTGGTTGCTATTTGGCTGAACTGCACGTTCCTGCCTTTGGCCCAGATCCCTTCATACCTTTTCTTCACAGAAATGTATATATCTCAAATTTAAAACGAACTGGGGCCTGCATACACTGCCATTTGTGGAAGACAGTTCTAAAACCCCACAACCCTCCATGCATGAAAGTGCTTCTTAATATCTGTCCTGAATGGTCTGACCCTAATTCTCAGACTGTGCCCTCGAGATCTCCAAACCCAGGAAATACTTTATCTTTATCTACACCCTCTTTTCCCGACAACACCTTCAAGATTTCAATTCGATCACACTTTAAGCTTCTAAGTTCTAGAGCAAACAGGCCTTACTTGTGTAATCTCCCCACATAACTTAACACCTGAAGTCCACATATTGCTCTTGTAAACTGTGTTTGTACTCCTTCAGAGGCCAATATATCTTTCCTAAGGTGTGGTGCCCAAATCCGCTCACAGTACTCCAAGTGGGGTCTCACCTGGATTTTGTACAACGGCAACACACCCTCTGCATCCTTTTTTACTCCAGTTCGTAGATTTAAAGGCCAACATTCCATTAGTTTTCTTGAATATCTTCTGCACCTATTCATGACATTTCAAAGATCAATGCACCCAAGCCCTCAAGTCTCTTTCAACACCCACTGTTGAGCCAGTGACACTGAAGGGACAGTGATACTTTATCTTTTTAGATTCAGGTCGAACTTATTTCCATGAAGCCATGTTCTCATGTGGTTATCTGCATCAGCAACTCACCCCTTTTATTTATCACACACCATGCATTCACAGGCAGGCAGGCGCAATGATGGTCATTTAGATCTTACCGATATTCCTCTTACTCAGAATGTGAGTAATATCATATCACTATTCCCGCTCTAGTGTTATCTCATCATTCCCATTCCCCCTGAAAATTTAATCTGTTACCCTCCTCAACAGCCTTAGCACACCGTGTGTGTGTCAGGGCACTGGTGCAGCCTCTATTCAGGTGGAAATTGTCTGGCTGGTACAGGTCTCATCTGCTCCACATTTGTTACTAATGTGCCAGGAATCTAGAGCCCACCCTCCTGTGCCATATCCCCTGGCATGTATCCATCTGCTTCCCCTCCTGTTTGTTCCCTGACCAGTGTGTGGCCCTGTGAGAGTAATCAGGAGATTGCTGCTTTTGAGGTTCTGCTGGTGATTTCCCTTCTCAGTGGCCCTAACTCTATCTGCAGGGCCCCGTCCCTCCTTGTGCCTATGGCATTGGTGCACAGCCACTTCCTCTCCTGCAGCCTGGAATCCGGAACCATGGAGACAACACGCTGCCCTGGATTCCCAGCCGGGGCTGCAGAAGCACCGATTTTTTTTCCCCCCAAATTCCTCGGAGCTCTTGGTTTCCAAATCTTCCCCCTGTCAGCCCCTCCCGCCACCGCCGAACCCATTCCCGACCTTGGACGGCTGAAGCCGCCTCGTGGTGGTATGGACCCACGGCCCTGGGATTGCATTGCGAAACTGATTTTGTTTTGCAAGTCATCAGTCCTCATTTTGTTCACGTTTATGGTTCCCCACCCACCCCAGCTCACTTTGATGGAAACTGATTGAGTCTGGGATATTCCTTAAAGGAATATCCACTGTGACAAATCAATCCCTTCCATTTGCGCTGACCCTTTTCCGATTTAGTCAGGAGATGAATTCAAATGTTTTCCTTAACGCTTAAAATGTGAGTATCTCAGGTTATAATTGCCTGAAAAAACATCCAGAAGTCTCCGATTCTACCGATCTTTTCCCACCTTTGTCTATCTATCCCGTCTATGTTTTAGACATCTGACTGTAAGTATCTGATAAGCTCTCAGATAGGCGTTCGGTTTCAGAACCAGAGAAAAAGTTACAGCACAGAAAGAGGCCATTCGGCCCACCGCCCTGCGTCGGTCTGGCTTCACGCTACACACTAATTAAATTGAACATTGTTCACACTGCCAGGCTCTGAGGTGCCAGAACTTCGCAGTTGTTTTGGGTTCTTTTTTGCCTTTCGTTTTGTTCAGAGTCAAAATCCGATCAACGAGCAGAGATCCCAGACTCTCAGAACACAGCCCCAGAACTAACAGATTCCTAGATCGCAGATTACAGATCTGTTTGGGGGGTGGAATCCCTCATTTTGTGCCTCTCAGTCGCCCTGAGCATCTCCTTGGGAGATGTTCCTTCACACCGCCCCATCCCTCCGACATTCCCCAATGCAGGATTCTCACCTACCCCCATGAGAGACCAGTCCAGCCTCCTGAGGTCCAGTTGGTGCAGATTCCCGATCAGAGGAAGGGGAGTCGGTCCAGGAGGGAAATTCCTGGGAACTCTCCGCCGGATAAAAGAAACGACCAGCAAAAGAAAGAGAGCCAGCAGCGACAGGACCGGGGTGTAGCCTGTGGCAAAGTGCTTAAGTAACGCCATCGTCTCCGAGTGCCCACACACACTAAGTGATGTTGGAGCGTGTCATGACCTTTAGTCCAGTCCTCCACTTCCAAAGACACGCCCCTTTCCCCCTGTTTGAGTCTTTTTAAGGCCCGCCTTCCCTGTTTAATTCCACAGTAACATGCCCTTCAGTATAGGACAACCTCTGGGCGCAGAAATGGTGGTGCCCTGACCTGGAGTTATAGGGCAAACCACACCGAAGCACAGCAAGAGTCCATTCAGAGAGAGAGAGAGAGGTGTCAATATCCACATGCCAGTCAAGCTGGGCATGCCTCATGCGAGCGGATGAACCTGAGACGGTTTATTGGCTTCAATCTGGATCCCAGGAAAAGAGCAAAGAGATGGAAAGTGCCATCGGCAATGCCATCAGGTCACAGGTACAGAGCAACAGCCTGCACACCGATGCCCTCAGTTTGGGTCGTGCCAGTGTCACTCCGATCCTGAGTTCATTCGCCCCTTTATGGTACCAAACGCCTGGTACAAGACCACCTGGTGGAGTTGGATTATATCCCCGAGTTTGCAATTGAAAAGAACAGCACAGAAAATCAACCCTGCGCCACGGCCAATCCAAATCGCAAACCATTTCATCTTTACTGTGTGTGGGAGCTGGTGGGGTGTAAATCCAGTGCGGATAGCTGTTCCAGCTGCTCAAACCTTGCAAGAATTGATCGACAGTGTTAAGGAACATTAGGGCCCCAAGCCCCCTCTAATTCTGAGATGCTCTCACTTCTCCTCAAGCAGCAGTATCAGGATTTATGACTCAGTTAGCATGACTGACAGAAACCTTCGAACCTAGCTTAACCCTTAATGAGATGCTGTGAGACTGACCGGTATGTGGATTAATGTTTAATGTGACTATGCACAAATACCTTCTATCTCAAGCACCACACTCCTCCACACGCCTGAACTTGTTCTCTCGCTGAACAATTCCACCTTTAATTCATCTCACTTCTGCCAAGTTGAAGAAGTGGCATGTGCACCTGCATGGATCCCATTTACTCCTGCCTCTTTATGGAATATGCAGAACACTCCTTATTCCAGTCCTACAATGCCCCCTCCCACAACCCTTTTTTTAATTCTACACCGTCAAATTGCGAACCAACTCCCATTTCTTCCCTTTCCTTTATCTCTACTTTTGTTACATTCCCTGTCTCCTCTCCCCCAACCCCAGTGGGACTGTCTGCTCTTTCAGGTTTGGCAGTTAGGCACACCGTTGTTCTGCGATCACTTAATCTGAATTATCAACATCTTTCCTCCCCCAGCACTGTACACCCCTTCCCCCCCACCCCCACCCACCAAAACGTAAATGCTGCCCCCTCCACACTTCTTGTCAGCTCTGATGAGGACTCAGCTAGACTTGAAACATTCGCTTGCTCTCTCTCCATGGATGCTGTCTGACCTGCTGTGATCCCCAGTATTTGTGGTTTTCGGTTTCTATACTCATTTCTCCCAGTATCTCTGTTCTTGCACACCCTCAGAATCGCATCCTTTAATTCATTTGGCATCTCCTTTTGAAGCTGATCTTTTCCTCATCGCTGTTCAAGATACACATTTTGGTGTCACCTTCATATATTTAAGTTGTGCCCTGTCCCTTTAAGTTGAAGTCTTTAATATATATCAAGAGCGGCTTTGGTCCCAGTACCAGCAATTACCACTGCACACTTTCATGCAATCTAAAACAGAACAGTCACTAATTTCTAACACAGTCAAACTCCACACTGCCACTGTTTCTTTTATTCCATTGGGTTTTGCTCTGGTAACAAATCTGTAAAGTAGCCTTTTGTCCAATATCTTTTGGAAGTCCCTGGATCCACATCAATTGCATTATCGCAACCAGCCCTCCTGTGAAAATTTTCCATGTCCTGCCTGCTTCTCACTGCGATTATTAACCTGACATTTACCAGATATTCCCCATTTATTGTATGAGGAGGAGTAGCGTGGCTTCATGTGTGCCGTGATTAGATCGGGGTGCCGCATTCTTGAAGAGGCTGTCTTACATAAGATGGTAAACCCATTTGCCCACTCGTTGGGATGTTATTCAAATCAGATATTCCACAGTATCCTTATGAACCATTTGTCTGCAACACATACCAGACATCAGTAAGCTTGGCTCAATTCCTGAATAGTAACAATCCATTTGCTGTTTCTGGGATACTCCAGGGACCTCCATCCCTGCCATATTGGCCTGAATTAGTAACAAGACACTGCAGTCTGAACAGCATTTGCCCTCTGATGATTTTGACTGTGGCTGTGTACATTATGCAGTTGCATTGTTGAGCTCTACAAGGGTCTTACCTCTCAATGACCATCCATAGTAGGTTCCTTCATGAAGGTTGAAATGGTTAACCACCCAACCCGCTCAACTCTCCTCTCTACTGCTTCTGAGGGCAGAGGTTTAAGCAACGCAAATATTAAATATTTATACAATCTGTTAAACCTATTTGCTACAAAGGTAATGTTTGAACTTGCGAGTAGTATCTCTGGAATACAGTTAGATAGTCGATGTCCTCTTATTTATCAGTTTCGGATCATTGACTTCCGAGCGAAGATAAATCATGTACTTTTCCATACTAATGAGAGATCTTTTCTTGACATATTAAACTAAAATTAGAGAGCATAATTAACTGGGACAGGGGAAAGGGAGGGGTGTTGATTGAGGAGGTAATTTCATTGTTAATGCTGAGCGATATTGGATTAGTTGCTTGTCATACTCTTGTCCTGACTTTCATGACCTTCAGGCCATGGGAACATAGCAGTGTTAGTTCCATACTCATAAATGCTGGGGCTACACACTAATGTTCCAGAGACATGAGTTCAAATCCCATCAGGCCAGCTGGGGAAACTAGAAATAAATTAGTTCATAAATCTCAAATCAAAACTAATCTGCTGAATGATCATCATGAAAATGCTGGACGATTGTAAAAACCCAACTGGTTTATTAATGCTTTTCAGGACAGAAAATCTGTTCTCTCCACCCAGTCAGGACTATAATGTACATGTACCTGTTAGAATGTATTTCTCAAACTGCTGTCAATCACTCCGACTGGGCTGTGATGTAGCAGTCCCATAACTCTGAATTCAGCCCAGATCAGATCTGTTTCACCATTATCCCCCCCCCCCCCCCCGCCACCCAAAGTCTTTAAGTATCCTTACCTTCAAATAAAGAATTCGCATTAATGGCTCACCAGCACTTTGTGTATAATTAGTATATTTCCATCAAAATGTGCATGGTTAGCACTGCTGCCTCACAGCACCAGGGACTCAGGTTCGATCCCAGCTTCAGGCAACTGTCTGTGTGGTGTTTGCACGTTCTCTCTGTGTCTGTGCGGTGCTCCGATTTCCTCCCACAGTCCAAAGATGTGTAGGTTCAGTAGACTGGTCACGCTAAATTTCCCATAGTGATCGGGGTGAGCGGGCTAGGTGGATTAGCCATGGGAAATGCATAGGTTAGGAGGTGGGTCTGGAAGGGATGCTTTTTGGAGGTGTTATTGTGGGTTCGATGGGCCAAATAGCCTGATTCACTGTAGGGATTGTATGCAAAACAGTAAAGTAACAGGCTACCTGTGACTCTGGGACTCATACGCTTGACTCTTAAATGCCCTCCGAACTGAGTTATCAACTCATTGTAACAGTCTGATACAGACGAGTGAAATATGAATAAACTGGATGGACCACCCATCAGGTAACTGCGTAGTCACGGGAAACAATGAAACCACTCTCTGTCCTGTGACCCTGCCCAGCCCTCTTTACCCATGCCTAGAGACTTGTGCAAAATTGGGAAAGCTGTTCCACAGACTGGTAAAGCAACAGTCTGGTTTAGTCATTTGCATGTAATCTGGTGGGTAATGTATCTGACACTGCCATCATGCTTTCTGGCATCATCCCATTCAACAGGGCAAGATACACCCAACGGAAGTAGTAGCATGGTGGTGTACGTCAAGTGGCCAAGACAGCTGTCGCATTGATTGGGCAAGGGAACCTCTTGGTGATTACTAGTTAATGTCTCCCACACCCCTCAGCCAATGATTTGGTTCGCCTCTATGTTGGAGGTCATTTGGAAGCTTGGCAAGTGCAGAGGATGTGCTTTGCATGGTGATGTTCAATGTTGATCACCATGAGTGCATTAGCAGCATCCATACTGATTGAGGTGGTTGAGGCATGAGCATCTCACTTCTGAGTGAAGCACTGAGGGCCAGCTGCAGTAGCAAAATTATATTGATTAACAGTATTTAATCTGATGGCCTGCCATTGACGAGTCTGGATCTAATGTGTAAAATCAAGTCCCCCTTCACTCCTCCATGGTGAACTGGTTACAAGCCAAGCCTCTCCAACATTTCCCCATCAGAAAACTGACATCTTGCATAATATTCTGGGAAATCTTCTCTGAGCTGCTTCCAAATGCCTTTCTGTCCTTCCTTACGTAAGGTAACAACACTGTTCACCATACTTCAGGTGTGGTCTCAGCAGAGCTATTTATAACTGAAGAGTAACCTGCTTGCATTTATGTTCGATTATTCTTGTGATAAATGATCACATTCTGCTAGCTTTCCTAATTACTTGCTGCAGCTGCACACTAACCTTTTGTGATTCATATACCCTCTGTATTACAGGGCTCTGTAATCTCTCAGCATTTAGATCATATGATTTGTTTTATTCTTCCTGTCAACATTAGAATGTAGAAAAGTACAGCACAGTACAGGCCTTTTGGCCCACGATGTTGTGCCGTGGAATAATCCTAATCCGAAAATAAAATAACCTAACCTACATTCACCTCAATTCACTACTGTCCATGTGCATGTCCAGCAGTCGCTTAAATGTCACTAATGACTCCGCTTCCATGACTACCACTGGTAAACTATTCCACGTGCTCACAACTCTCTGGGTGAAGAACCTCCTTCTGACGTCTCCTCTGTACCTTCCTCCTAACACCTTAAAACTATGACCCTTCGTGGCAGTCAATCCTGCCCTGGGGAAAACATTGACGATTTCACATTTTCTCACATTATATGTGACAGCCAATTCACACAAAGTGAGCTCCAACAAACAACAATGTGAAAATTACTATATAATCTGATTTCTGGGACAGTCACTGTGGGTTTGGTAACTGAAAATAACACCCCTACTTTTCCTCAAAATAATATCGTGATGATCTTTTATATCCTCCTGAACAGACAGCTGGGTCTCAGTCTCAAATGAGACACAGCAGCTCAACTATGCAATACTTAATGGGTACCATACAATAGCACAACTCTTGGTTTTCATGCTCCAGCGGAGAGTGAGAATGAACCCAGAACCTTGTGACTCATAGGCTGAAGTGTGACACAAATATCAACATCTTGTCCAAAACCCGAATGCGACTGACCTTCCTCCTGTCATGTTAAATTGCAGCGATCAGATCGCAAACTAATAACAGAGCACACATCCCTCCTTTGGTTAAGCTGCTGAGTTGGCAGCCAGACCCTGTTCCTTTCCTGCTTTGTAAATGCTGTCACGATTGGCCTCTTGCCGACACCCCGCTGGCTCAAGTTACCGCATTCCTTTTTCACTTGGCTCAAGATGATGGTAATTCATTGATGACCTGGCACAAGGAACAGCCCTGGAAATCTCCCAGACTTTCTGTAGGCTTTACAAACCTCGTTCCTATAAGTCAATAATTCGTCCTACTCCATAAATGTTGCTCAAGTGCCAGAACATTACTCTGGGTGTGAATTGTTGGAGCTGGCCAATTTTTGGTCAACAAACGTAGTTCTTTACTGGGTTGGCTCGTTCTAGCATGGGACCACCTCAAAAATGAACTGACAAGCCGTTAAATTTGGAGGATTATTGGTTGAAGTAAAATCAGGGGGAGGATTTGGTTTTGTGCCTTTCAATACTGTACAGATTGCAGTACCTGGAAGGATTGTGGAAGCAGGGTCAACAGGAACAATGCAGGGAATAGGCCAGACACTGAGAATGAGAATGAAATGCTGACATTCCAGTACCTGACTCTGAATGAGACAGTACATGAATCAAGGACTCTCTGTGTAAATAAAGGGTGATTTGGTGATGGGATTCTGTGGAGTTATTTCAGTGAAAGATGCATTCGCCATGGCAGTCTGAGTTAGCCTGCCTTTGCATTTAATTAAAAATATAGCAATAAATAATTCTCTGGTGCATTATCCATGGAATCGTCTCAACCAGTCGGAGCCCATTTGCCAACGAACGAACAACCTCTTCCCAAGTAGCACAACTTGTTGTCCCATAAGACCAGAGGACGGAAGAGTTCATGGACATAATCCCTTGACGTTTGCGTCACATGTAGACAGAGTGGTTAAGAAGGCATTTAGCACGCTTGCCTTTGTTAGTCGTGTCTCTGAATATAGGAGTTGGGAGCTCATGTTGGGGTTGTACAGGACACTGGTGAAGCCGCTTAGACTCAACCCCAGTCCCCGATGCTCTGGGTACTGTAACCAGTTCTGGTTGCCCTGTTATGGCAAGGTTAGTACTTAGCTGGAGAGGGTTCAGAAGAGATTAACCAGGGGGTTGCCAGAAATGGAGGGTTTGCATTACAAGGATAGGCTGAGACTCTTTTCACAGCAGGCTGAGGAGTCACATTACGGAGGTTTATAAAATCGTGAGGGGTATAGATAAGGTGAGTGGCAGGTGTTCTTTTCCTTAAGGTGGGCTATTTCAAAACTAGGGTATGTATTTTTAACGTGAGAGGAGAAACATTTAAAAAAACACCAGAGGGGCAACTTTTTTACGCAGAGAGCAGTTCGTATGTAGAATGAACTTCCAGGGGAAGTGGTTGACTCGAAGCAGTTACAACATTGAAAAGGGATATGGGCCAAAAGGGATATGGATATAGTCCCAAACTAAACTAGTCCCACCTGCCTGCACATGGCGCATATCCCTCCAAACATTTCTTATTCATGTACTTATCCAAATGTCTTTTAAACATTGTAGCTGTACCTGAATCCAACACTTCCTCCAGAAGTCCATTCCACACACACACACACACCACTCTCTGTGTGAAAACACTGCCCCTTCATGTCCTTTTTAAATCTGTCCCTTCTCACCTTAAAAATATGTCACTTCCTTTTGAACTCTCACACCCTCAGGAAAAGATGTCATTCACCTCCTCTATGCCCCTCATGATGCTATAAACATCTACAATCCCCTGCAGTGAAAAATCCTGGCCTTTCCAGTCTGTACTGACACCTCAAACTCTCCATTCGAGGCAACATCCTGGAAAATCTTTTCTGAGCCCTCTCTAGTTTAATAATACCCTTCCTACTGAAGGGTGATCGGAACATTTTGTGTTCAACTTCCAAACTTCAATACTTCTGCCACTGAAACCATCAGAGATGAATTTGGATGCAATGCGCCAAAGGTTTTGTGCCAATAACATTTATTAGCGGCAGCTTGTCACATGTACAGAGTGACTGTGGCTACAAGAACAGGTTTGAGGCGAGGAATTCTACCAGGCGTAACTTCGTTCCTGACTCCGCAAAGCCTGTCAAGCATCTCCAAGGCACAAAGTGAGAGTATGATGGAATATTCCTGCCCTTTACCAGGATGGATGTAACTCCAACACCACTCAGGAGACTCAACTGCATCCAAAATAAACTCTCATTGCAACCCACTCATCACCTTCAACATGCACTCTGCTTACTACTGACACAGCAGTGTGTACCGTTCTCAAGATGCACTTCAGCAACTCACCATGACTCTTTCAACAAGACCTCCTAAATCTCTTACCTCAACTGTTTAGGAAGTACAAAGCCAGCATGCAGAAATCCACACCACTACCACTGAGTTTTCCCACTGCCTTGGAACTTCCTCACTTTCTTCATTGTCGTTTGGTACAAAATCCTGGCACTCCTTCCCAAATAGTATTGCTAGTCTACTTATACTTTGAGAACTGCAGTGGCTCACCACCACTTCCTGAAGGTCAGTGAGGATGGGCAGCAAATACTGGCTTGGCCAGACATCCACATTCCATGGAAGAATTAAACTAAAGATCTCAAATGGTTCCACTGAGCTAAGCTCCCAGGGCCAGGCTCTGAAGAGATGAAGTAAAATGCACCAGAAATGGAAAAAGGTCTCTCTACAGAAGGGTCTAGAGAGTAAAAAAGATGTGTAGGCAAACTCCATTAAATGTGGGGAAAACATATGTTTTTAAAAACTTGTTGTTAAATTGATCTGACAACATTTCCCCATCGAAGTCGCTTATAATTATTTTTACAATGTTGTGTATGTTTAATTTGCATAAATTTTGCTCACATTGGCTAAGAACTCAAGAGTTTGAAGTCCACATACTGGGGAGGGATCCCAGTCAGACTTGCTTGTTTACTGATGGGGCATTCAAAAATAAACCAATTGCAGTCTGTTTACATTGGATTGTTAAGCCAAGCTGCAACAGTTGTAATGATCCAGCTTGTGAGTATTATGTCTGGAAAATGATTCCAGAGTAAAAATCCTCTCATCTATCAGTTTGTGATCATTGACTTGAGACTGAGGAAACAGGCCTTTGGCCCAACAAGTCCACACCGCCCCTTGAACATTACCAAAAAACCCCAGTGTATGTTAAAGAGATTGAATATTCTGCTGAAAGTATAGAAACCGACCTGAACATCATTTTAAAATGGAAACATGGGCAAAGGGCAGAACAAGGAATGATGTGAGTAGTTCTTTCGGAGTGGCAATCCCTCTAAATTCCACAGGGGTGAGATTTTCAGGGGTATCGCTTGGTGTATGATGAGTACAGTCAGCTCGCCTGACTGTTACTTCTCTCAGCCTGATTTTCACTTCTGTTGCAGTCATTAAAACAAAATAAAAATGGGTCTTGTGTGAAAGCAGTCTCTGCTCCAAGATCACATGTTCCATCCTGATGAAAACTCTCGATGGGCCAAATCCTCTGGTTTCCAGGTCATTGGGAAATAGGTGTGGGGTGAGCGTACACATCAGGTCCTGTAGATTCCTGATACCTGAACCTATGTGGGAATTGTCCAGGAGGTTTAAGATTTCGGTGAGCATTGGTTTTGCTCCTCAGTTCCATTTGATAGATCCTCAGTGCAGTCATTTTCGTGAAAGAGACAGCAGATAGATTTCCAATCACCTTCTTCCTTTTAGGTTGGGACCTAAAGGGCCTGAATGGTCTTGTGGGGTAGAAAAAAATCACTAACTGCTCAAAGAGAAGAGACACAGGTCTTACACAAGATGTAGCTAATCATGATGGCAATCAGCAATAAGTTATGCTTGTAAGATAGACGTGGGGCTGGCACTACCAGAAATCAGACAAGTTTCATTTCTGGTGAGTTTCTTCCTCAAACCCCAATGAGTCTTCTTACTGTGCCATCCTAAACCTGCCTAAAGAGTATCGTGGGACCGAGGAACATAGGAATGTCCTCTTTAAGATCCGAGACAGTTCTTCTTAATACAATACAACACTGGGGGTCTTCAGAGGAGGTCACAAATTCTGACCTTGAGTCAGAAAATTCAGACAATTCTCTGGTTCATGCACGGTTACCCAGGAACTGTCAGAGTGCTTAAACCTGGTCCAACACCTCGGTATCTCCACAACTCATACCCAACTCTTTGCATTACTCCTCTGATCTTGTTCCCTCTCTCCCCAAAAACAGATCCCATGGATATCTGATGAAGGGTCTAGGCTCGAAATGTCAGCATTCCTGCTCCTTTGATGCCGCTTGACCTGCTGTGTTCATCCAGCTCTACACCTTGTTATCATGGACTCTCCACCATCTGCAGTTCCTATCATCTCTCCCATGGATTTCTCAGCAACTGTCCTGAGATATTATTGACAAAAAAATTCTTGTTAAGCTTCATAATCTTCACTTTGCTGATCTTGTCTTGAACCTCCCTCTTTAGAGTCACTCCAGTCATGGACTAACTCCAATTATGTGCCTTTTCTGGGTATACAGTACCCTGGCCTTCGAAACTGCACTCTAGTGCTCACTCACTCACTGTTCACCACCAGCTACTCTCACTGACCTAAAACTGTCCCTGAACTTTCCTCTGAACTCTAATCTTGCTCGGTTGCACCCAGCAAATGCTGCTTGGGAACTTTTGTACCTCCGCTCTCAGACGTTCTCTGCTAGATAAGTTGCACACGATTACTGTTGGCGCACACAGAGTCAGCTGCCACTTTACCAGCTCGCCAGAACCACTCCTAAGTCCCAACTCGAACACTTAGTTGTCTACAGATGCTGACAATCTCTTCCACAATTATCACCACACAGAGAACCAGCCAAACATTTTTGACTGCTCACGGAGTTGCTCACAAAAATTCTGCCTTCCCAGGAATGCAGCAGCAGAGCCCTGAACATGGGATTTACATCTCTCTCTCACACACACACAATGCCTGCCATATCGACAGCTTGTCACCTTTGAACTCCTCTCCAGTGACCTCTACACTATCCGAAGCAGCCTATTGAAAAACTCTTTGGAGCTGCCCTGCTGGGATTTGAACCCAGGTCTCTGGGGCAAGAGTGTGCGGCTGCAGGATTGATGAGTATATGAACATGACTGCTACATTCCCATGCCCTGAAAGTGAGGAAAGTCAGGACAGACATACAATGAGCATCTGATCCAATATCACGCTTCGTGTCAATGCTAAAACTACCCCCTTGATTAACACATCGCTCCCAATTCCTGAGTTAATTATGCTCCTCAAGTGTAGTTTGATATGTTAAGGAAAGATCACTCAGTATTATGTGAAAGAACATCATTTATCTTCAATCTCAAGTCAATGACCACAAACTGATAGATGAGAGGATTTTGACTCTCTAATCATTTTCCAGACATAATACTCACAGGCTGGACCAATACATTTGTTGCAGGTTGGCTTAACAGATTATATAAATACTTAACACTTGCATTGTTTAAACCTCTTTCTCAGAAGTAATAGAGAGGAGAGCTGAGGGGATGGGTACATTGTCGATTTCAACCCTCATGATGGAAAACACTATGGATGGTCATTGAGTGATAAGACCATTGCAGAAAGGGCAGGGGGAGCAGAACTGGCTCATTTGCTGGTTGATGTTGTCCTAACCCTGGATTAATGAGGATGAGCAACTTGGAGAACAACATATCGAGATAGAATGGGCCAGAACTTGCTCCAGAATATTTCCTCCCACTGTGACGCATCAAGTTGAGAGAAGACCAAGGGGATGGTTATGTGTCAAATTACCCTTTTGGAATGAAAACTCATCAAATATGGGGATGTGCGGCCTCCCAGCGTGATTTACAAGAGCGTCTTTCACTGCATTGTAGCCGGACAACAATCTCCACTGAAAATACACTTCCATATTTCTCCATGAGCTAGCAAAGAGAGTTGTTTCATTAGAGTTTCATTTCTGGTCAGCTGGAAGACTGAGAAAGCAAATGAGAGAAAAATGAGTCATTACTTCAGCTTTAAATCATAGCTCTCTGAGATGTTATTGGGATAACATCCCATAGATTTCTATATTCTCTATAAATGAATGCTCTTTATCTGCTTACACAGAGGTATGCAGACATTGCCTTAAGCTTCCTGCCTGAATAGAATTAGGTGTAAACTTTGTAAGTCTTTATCTTCCTGCGCAGGGGTATGTGGAAACTGTCTCAAATAAGATTAGGTGGGCAGCTTTTGCAAAGGCGTGGGACTTCTGAGATCCTATAAAGAACGTAACTTCTGTTTCTGCTAAAGGGCCCAGGGCACTGACTTTTGTTCAAACCAGACACTTCAGTGGCCTGAAATTACATTCTGTCACTTCGGCAACTTGATATCGCCTCCTGCCGTTCGCAGCCACTTCACAAACGATCAATACTGTATCCTGCTCTCTTTATGTTTTCGATGTAGTAATTGTTTTGTATCATGTCATTGTCCAATGTAGTGATTTTTTCATGTAACATGCCATTGTGAGATGTAAAATTGCTTTATGTATTATGCCCTCGGATAAGGTATAAAAAGCGGGGACTGTCCGCTGCTCGGGGAGAATCACTTATGGGACTCTGCACTCTGTGCCGGGTTAAGTACAGTGATCCTCCACAGCTTGTACTTGCTTTGTAATAAAGGATTTGTGTTTTTCTAAACAGATCAGTGTCTTGTTATTGCAGCAAGTCCGTGAGGGTCTCCAAAAACGAACCTGACATCTCCAATCCATTAAACGTGGGTGCACGTTTTATTGTTGGTTTCAGCAAAGTGATCCACAATTTGCATTCCATCTGCTGGACCCCCTGAAAGACACAAGCCAATCCCAATTGAAGCCACACTCCAATGTAAACAGACTGCAATTGGTTTACTTTTGAACACCACATCAGTAAACAAGCAAGTCTGACTGGGATCCCTCCCCAGTATGTGGACTTCAAACTCAAATAAGTCACTTTAGCTTTCCTAAATTCTCCTTTGGCCAAGTTGATACCCAAAACATCTCTACACAACTAATCAAACAGTTGAATGAATGCTGTACATATTCCTCTCAGATTTTCCTGAAAATCAAATATGGGTAAGGCATCAAAAAAATAAAATAAATGGCCTAATTAAAATCACATCTGTATGTACAACACAGTTGCATAATCCTTTAACAACCTCCTTAGTTAATCATTGAAATGTTGTTGGTGCATTTTTATTCCAAGGCTTTTTATTCATTTGCATGATATGGGCATCAATAGCTGGCCAGCACTGACTGACCCAGTGACAGTGAAAGAACAGTGATATATTTCCAAGTCGGGATGGTGAGTGGCTTGGAGGGGAATTGGCCCAGGATGGTGTTGCCACATAACTGCTCCCTTGTCCTTTCAGACGGAAGCGGTGGTGGGGCTGGAAAGCACTGGCTAAGGATCTTTGGTGAATTTCTGCAGTGCACATCGTAGATAGCACACATGGCTGCTGCAGAGGGTCAGTGGTGGTGGATTTGAATGTTTGTGGATGTGGTGTCAATCAAGCAGGCTGCTCTGTCCTGGATGGTATCCAGCTTCATGAGTATTGTTGGGGCTGCACCCATCCAGGCCACTGGGGAGTATTCCATCACACTCCTGACTTGCGGCTTGTAGATGTTCGACAGGCTTTGAGGAGTCAGGCAGTATTCCTAGCCACTGCCCTGCTGTTGTAGCCACTGTGATTATGTGGTAAGACCAGGTGAGTTTCTGGTCATTGGTAACTCCCAGAATGTTGATAACGCGGTATTCAGTGACGGCAACACCATTGAATGTCATGGGGCAGTGGTTAAATTATCTCTTTTTGGTGACAGTCATTTATGTGGCATGAATGTTCTGTGCCACTTAACAGCCCAAGCCTGGACAGTTTCCAGATCTTGCTGCATTTGAAAATAGACTGCTTCAGTATTCCAGGGGTCATGAATGGTGCTGAACATTGTGCAATCATCACTGAACTGCCCCACTTCTGACCCTATGTTGGGGGGATGCTCATTGATGTAGCAGCTGAAGATGGTTGGACCTACAACACTACCCTGAGGAACTCCTGCAGAGATGTCCTGGGGCTGAGATGACTGACCTCTAACAACTACAACTATCTCCCTATGTGCCAGGTTTGACTCCAACCAGTTTGGCACCTGATACCCATTGAGTGTAATTTGGTTGGGCTCCTTGATGCCACATTTGGTAGATTGTGGCCTTGATATCAAGGGCTTTCACCCTCACCTAAACTCTGCAATTCAGCTCTATTTGTGTTGAGCCAAGGCTGTAATGAGATCAGGAGCTGAGTAATCCTGGTGGAACCCAAACTGGGCATCACAGAACATGAAGTGCCATAACTTTGCATTGATTCTAGTCCACCCTGGGTCACAAAAATGTCTTTTGTCTATGTCTATCAATGGAACGTGTCAATATCCCTTTAAAAGTCTTTTTTTTTGTTAATAATTGTGTTTGTCTAATCATTTGAACATCGTCCCCCAATCATGGAACTATATATGACTTCACTTTTGTGACCATACTGACTTTGCAATATGATCATTGGAATCAATCTGGATTTGAGAGCATTACATTAGGTGAGTTTCAGCTGTTGTGACTTGGTTCAATAATGCCCATCATGAATTTTATCTCTTCACTCACTTGGGCTGTTGTCTCTGAGTTGAGACTGTAAGGTTGTTGCTTAATGGGTAAAGCATCCCCTACATGAACATCAGACGTAGACAAAGGTCTTTGCTCTGGCTTATTTAAATAAATGAATTTATCAGTGTGTAGTAGGTTTTGTGAGTCACTCCATGGTTTTCTGGGAGATAATGTCCCATGTACCGTTTAAAGAATATCTATATATAACTGAACCTGATTAGTACACACCCAAGCATTTTCCATTTCTGACTAATTTTTTGACTCTTTAAATCTGCCTTCTTACTTGAAGAAGTATGAAATATATTACTACCCTGACAATCTGCCTTGTTATAGTAGTGTTTTAACATATTAAATGACACACTTGCTGATTTTTCTTCCTGTCTGGAGTGCTTACTGCATGATTCACATCTTTGATTTTATTTTTGATTCAATAAGGTCCAGTAAACCTTGCATTTAATGGCTTCCAGACAGAGATAGCAATGCTAACATTTTCTCTCCATTGACCTTTAGGCCTTGTTATCAGCTTTGGTTTTCATTATTTATTGAGCACTTTCTGGATTTTTTTTTCAGAAAATTCCCATCACTGATTCGTTTTTCTCAGAAATTTGATGTGTAGGTGAGAGCAATAGGCTTTGAAATTTGGTTTCTTAGTGTCTCCATGTTCAGTTTGAATTTAAATGAGTAATTAATATAGATGATCATAAAAACATGCCAAAGCAGTGAAGCTTAATAATAATCTGAATTTTTAATTAAAGTAAAAAATGAGCATGAATAGGCCATTCAGCCCTTCGAGCCTGCTCTGCCATTCAATATAATTGGATGCCCTTTGGTCCCTTTCATCCTAAGAAATATATCTATCTCCTTCTTGAAAATATTCAATGTTTTGGTGTCAATGGCTTCTGTGTTAGATAATTCCACAGGGTGAAGAAATTTCTCCTTTCCTCAACGGCCTAGTCCATATCCTTAGAATGTGACCATTTACTCTGGACTCCCCGGACCTCTTGATGTTCCTGCCCTGGGTGCGATTAATGGGAATGGAGCTGACGTGACACTTGTCTTTATTTTACTCTGAATTTAAATGAGTAAAGTTTACTCTTTACTTTAGCCTTTTGTCGTTCCTATACCAAGAGTAATTGATGGGAACGGTGTTGAGGGAACTTTATTTTCAGTTCAAACAAGTACAGGAAGCTTTACTCCGTCCGTGTTTCGACCCCTTGTTGTCCCTGTTCCAGGAATGTTTAACGGGAATGGAGTTGAGCAAACATTATTTATATTTTTGGGAGGAACTTTATTTTGGTATAAGAGTGGACTCCCTAGTCATCAGGGATCTCCTTCCTGCTTTAATCCGGTCTAGGTCCTTTTAGAATTTTACAGCTTGTATGTGATCCCTTTCATTATTCTAAATTGCATTGGACACAGTCCTAATTCTTCATTCATCAGTCCTGGCATCCCAGGAATCAGCCTGGTAATGTACTCCATCCACAACCAGGACATCCTTCCTCAGACAAGGAGATGAAAACTTTACACTATACTCTAGGTGTGTTCTCACCGAGGCCCTGTACAATTGCAGCAAGACATCCCTGCTCCTGTACTCGAATCCTTTCGCTATGAGGGCCATCATACCATTTTCTTTCTTCACTGCCTGCTGAACCTCATTTTCAGCTACTGGTGTACAAGGACACGCAGATTTCATTGCACTTCCCACTTTCTAATCGGTTAAAATCAGCATCCCTGATTTTGCTCCCAAAATGGATGACCTTACAGTTATTCACATCTGCCATGCTTTTGTGCAATCACTGAACTTGTCCAAATTACAGTGAAGCATCCTCCTCATAGCTTAACCTCTCAGCCAGCTTTGGAAATTCTGCAAATTTGGAGGAGATATTACCTTCAGTTCCTTCAGTTAAATCATTCTATTCTGCTCTGCTGTCCTGTTCTTCTAGATACTAGAGGTAATGAGTTTGGAAGGTACCCACTGCTGTCGCTGTGCATTGTTGCCCATGAGATGCCAATTGACTGGGCTATTTTGTCCTGGATGGTGTCCCGTTTCTCAAGTGTTGCAGGGGCTGCACCCATCCAGACAGGTGGAGAGTACTCCATCACACTCCTAACCTGTGCCTTGTCAATGATAGGTAGGCTTTGGGGGAGTCAGGAGGTGAGTTTCTCACTCCAGGATTCCTAGCCTCTGACCACAGAATTTATATCAGCTAGTCCAGTTCAGTTTCTGGCCAATGGTAACTCCCAGGCTGCTGAAGGTGGGTGGTATGTCGTGCCACATTTAGTTTGATCCCAAATGGTGACGACGAGGCAGATTTTTGTCAATGAAAAAATACATTGATGCGTACAAACTATGCAGAAGTTGTTTGACTCAGACAGCAACCTGAAATGATTTGCCAGCACATTGAAAAGTAGAAAGAAGGATTGAATCCCTACAGTGCAGAAAGGAGCCAATTTAGCCCATTGAGTCTGTACAGACCCTCCAAACAGTATCTCACCCAGGCCCTGGAACTGAACCCAAGTCCCTGGCGCTGTGAAGCAGCAGTGCTAACCATTGTGCCACCAAATTATAGCGTCACATCACAGTCTATATGGACTCTGTGTAGTCATTCATTCATTCATACAATTTAGACACCCATCCTCATAATAATGACATTTCTTCGATCCTGGTAGTATTTGTTTATTGCGGTTTAATGGAATAGAGAATTTGTCCATTTTTGTGTAGTTCTTACAGTTTATTATTCAATGGCATTACTGCTTGAAATGGAGATTGCATTAAATCCAGATAAAGTCTTTCCAGTTTGCAATATAAGCCTACAAATCCTTCTCAACGCCCACGAGGTTTATGCAAAATTAAAAATAAATCACTGTAAATCGACGAATTAGCGCCTAGGATTATTCCCTTCTTGTTTCCAGCTCATCGAGGTGTAATGCAAACTCATGGGCTGGATTCAAATGGAGGAGAGACCCCTAACAGGGCAGATTCTCAGCTCGTCGGTGTTTTTCCCTCCGTCAGCCAGGCCTGGGCTGAAATAAGGGTACAGTTTTTCCATGAAAGTGTGGGTAAAGGTGTGGAGGTGGGACATGTCGCCTGCATTGTAAAAGGACACTTGCCCCCCATCATAGTCCAGGAGAACTCCTATCCTCCGGGGCTTGTTGGGCACGTTCAGGTGGGTTGGAGAAGACGTACAGGCCACGCAATCGGTGCCGTTTATCAGCCACATTATCCAGTATCCGTCCTCCGGGGCGGCCGCGATATCGCCTTTCCTGTTGGCGGACTCGGCCACCACCCCCAGGTCCCACTCTGTCTTCTCCCCCACCTCCACCTCCCAGTAATGTCGGCCTGACGTGAACCCTTCCGAGGCCAGCAGGCTGACACACTGGTCAAACCTCTCCGGATTGTCGGAGGCGTCCTGCCACCTGTCTCCGAGCCTGACCCCAGTCCGCTCCTCGGACACGACGAGCCAGGGATTAGCCGTGTTCGGATCCAAGGTCAGCGAAGCAGGAGCTGGGGGAAGCAAAAGGAAACCGAAATTTTTTTTAAAAAATCAGCAGCTCGATGAAGTAAGGGTGACTTCATAAAATCACAAGGGGCATGGATAGGATGAACAGCCAAGGGTAGGGGGAGTCCAAAACCAGGGGCATAGGTTTAAGGTGAAAGGGGAAAGATTTAAAAGGGACCGAAGGGTCAACGTTTTCACACAGAGGGTGGTGTGTGTATGGAGTGAGCTACCAGAGAATGTGGTGGAGGCTGGTACAATTACAACATTTAAAAGGCATCTGGATGGGCATGAATAGGAAGGGTTTAGAGGATACGGACTAAATGCTGGAAAAAGGCAAATTTAGATTATTGGGTTGGCATGGACGAGTTGGCCGGAAGGGTCTGTTTCCCTGCTGTGCATCTCTACTTTCCTACCTTTCCTAGAAACCGAAAGGATGCTGTAAATCAGGAACAAAAACAGAAGTTGTTGGAAAAGCTCAGCAGGCCTGGCAGCATCTGTGAAGAAAAATAATCAGAGTTTACGTTTCGAGTCCAGTGACCCTTCTTCAGAGCGGATAGTGGCACGTATTAGTATTACAAGATAAGCACTGCAGTCAAACCAGCCTCTGAGTCGATACCCTGCGCCGTTCTAAATAAGGTTCACATTCTCCAGGCACATTTTAGCCTGCCTCAAGTTCACAGCCAGAGTCTTGCTAAATGTCAATTAGATGGGGCAGTTAAAAGTCAAGCACATCTCTGTGCGAGTGGAGTCAAATATAAGCCAGATAAGAATGGCAGGTGTCCTTCTCTAAAAGGGCACCACTGGCAAAGAGACTTGGTCCCCAATTGCCCTTGAGGTGTTTGGTGATGAGCCACCTTCTTGATATGTGCACGCTCTCCACCCACCATGTGAAGGTTGGCGCACCCACAGTTTGGAGTACTGGAGACTCGAAATTCTACAGCAAGGAGATTAGCAACTCCTCACAAAAGCATTTAAGAAACGGAGCCTGCACTTGGCTCTTTGAGCTTGCTCCGTCAGTTAATACAGTGCATGTTTCCCTTCACTATCTCGTAAACCCTAAATCATGTGAGCCATCGAAAACCAATCCCCAGAGTTCAGGGATAGGAAATCCTAAACCTCCAATACCCTCCAGCATAGAAGGTTCTCCTCACTTTGGTCCTAAATGGACCATCCTTGATTCTGGAAGAAGATCCTAAGTTCTGGATCTGTTTCAGGAGAAAAACTTGACTGCACTGTCAAGCCCCCTTGTGTACACTTCAATGAGACCACATTCCCATTAGGACTTGTCTACTCACTGGACGATCTGATCTTGTGAAGGGGGTAGGTGACTGCCTAGTGGTGAGATCACTGGACAGTTAATCCAGAGACCCGGGAAACGTCCATTCCCGTCAAACAGTCCTGGAACAGGGGCAACAAGGGGTCGAAACACAGAGTAAAGCTTCCTGTACTTGTTTGAACTGAAAACAAAGTTCCCTCAACACCGTTCCCATCAATTACTCTTGGTATAGGCTAAAGTAAAGAGTAAACTCCCCTCTACTGGCATAGCAGCTGGTAGAATAAAAATCTGGAATTAAGTGTCTAATGATGGTGAAAAATGACCAGGGCGGTGGTGGGGGGGGAAGCATGGAAAAGACCCATCTGGATCATTAATGTCCTTTCAGGAAGGAAATCTGCCATTCTTTTCAGTTCTGGTCTGTATTAGACCCCAGACCCACAGCAGTTCGGATTGGGTAAAGAAAACGCCAGCCTGGCCAGCAATGCCCACATCCTGTAAATGAAAGAAGAGCCTCCAGGGTAAGCAGAATCCCCTTCCTCAGGCAAGGAGAATAAAAATGTCCCTACACAATTGCAGGAAGACCATTTTGCCATTACAATCCACCCCCTTTCTGATGAAGGCCAACATACAAATTATTTTCGCAATAGTTAACACGAAGGTTCAATACACTTGCTGTGATTCACACACAGTAACACCCTTGGAAAACAGCATTTTCCAGTTGAGTGCCACAATAAAATAATAAGCTGCTTTCCTAATGACCTTTTATTGCGGATAAGGTTGCATTTTCTCACACTGCCCACACACTTAAACTACCTGTGACCTTCTGCAGTCTCCTGGCATCTGACACACATTTCACATTTCTACCTCACTTTGTATTGTCAACAAACATAGCTCCTCACTCAAAGGTCACAGACATAGGAAGTCAATAGCCAAGGTTCAAGCACTGATCCTTGCGGTAGCCAGCTGGTAATCTGCCAACCTGAAAATAACTCCCTTGCTCCTATTCCCCATTTCTAGTTCATTAATCAATCCTCAACCCACAACTGTGAACTCTAATTTGTGGTTGTTAATATGTTCAGAGGCTTTGGGAAAAGACTTCTGATAATCTAAATGTATTAGGCCTTGTCAACTTGCTTGTTCGTAACTTCAAACATCGCTAATAGATATGTCAAACACGAGATCCTTTTGGTGAACTCGGGCGACTTTGCCTAATCAAATTAACCTTTTAAATATCAGAGAGTCAGAGTTATTCAGCATGGAAACAGACCCTTTGGTCCAACAAATCCATGCTGATCATAATCCCAAGCTGAACTCGTCTCACCTGCTTGCCCTTGGCCTATATCCCCCCAAACATTTCCTATTCATGTACTTATCCAAATGTCTTTTAAACATTGTAACTGAGCCTGTATCTACCATTTGCTCTGGAAGTTCATTCCACACACATATCACTCTGTGTAAAAATAAATTGCTCCTTTTCTCTTTTTTAAAATCTCTCTCCTCTCATTTTAAAAATACGTCCTCTGGTCTTGAAGTCCCCCACCCTAAGGAGGAAACACTTGCCATTCATATTATCGATAACCCTCATGACTTTATAAACCTCAGTAAGGTCACCTCTCAAGCTCCTACACTCTAGTGAAAGAAGTCCCAGCCTATCCAGCTCTCCTTATAACTCAAACCCTCCATTCCAGGCAACATCCTGGTAAATCCCTTCCGAACCTTCTTCAGCTTAATAATACCTTCCCTCTAACAGGGAGGCCAGAAATGGACACAGTTACTGCAGAAGAGGCCTCACCAATGTACTGTGCAACCTCCGGTCCAGGATAATTCTTTGGTCTGCTGGACCAGCAGGTTTTGAATTCACCAAGTTGAACGGCTGACCCCTCATTTGGAGAAAAAAAATCGAAAGAACTGCCGAAGCCGTAAGTGGGGAACAAAACCAAAGTTGCTGGAAAAGCCCGGCAGCATCTGTGAAGGGGAAAAAACAGAGTTAACATTTTGGGTCCAGTGACCAGTTCCGAGGAAGGGTTACTGAACCCAAAATGTTAACCTCATTCGGACTGTGTTCAGCTCTGGGCCCCTTATTTAAGGAAGGATGTTAAAGCCTTGGAGACAATTCAAAGGTCATTTACTGGAATGATAACTGGAACGTGGGATTTTAGATATAAGGAAAGAATAGAGAAATCGGGCTTACTCTCCTTGGAGCAGAGAAGATTAACACTTGACCTTAGTGAGGTCTTCAACATTATGAATAATTTTGACAGGGTAAAGATGGATGATTCCATGAGTTGGACTGGCAGTAACTGGTGGGAGGGGGCACGATCAAGATTCCAGGACTGTCAGTGGGAGAGCTAGGATTGGAATGAGGAGAAACTTCTTCACCCAGAGAGTTGTTAGGATTTAGATTGTGCTGGCTGGGAGAGTAGTGGAGATGGATTCCATGGGAGGTTTCAAAAGAGAGCTGAGTATATATTTGGAAGTGGTGAATTTAGAGGGTAATGGAGATAGGGCAGGAGAACGGGACTTGCTGGGCAGCTCTTTTGGGAGCTGGAACAGTCACAATGGGCCATATGGCCTCTTTCTATCCTGTAAAATTCTATGATTCCATTTTTAAATGGAGTCTCTGGTTGTGAACTAGACAGGAGGAAACAGGCTCTCAGCATTTGCTCTGTCAAGTCCCCTCAGAATCTTGTCTGGTTCAAGAAGATCGCCTCTCATCCTCTCAACTGCCTTTGAACATAGCCTAATTTGTTCTCCTTTTCATCTGGAGACAAATCCATCAACTTAAGAATCACTTTAGCATACCTTCTCTGAACTGTCTCTAGTGAAAACACGTCCCTCCTCAAGTGATGAGACAGAACTGCACACTATACTCCAGAGTACAGTATACTCTCAGCAGTGCTCCGCACACTGTAGTAGACTTCTCTATTTTCATAGTCTGAACCCTTTTGACCATAAAGGCTTACATTCCATTTCCCATCCTGATTATTGGTTATACCTGCACGCTAACTGAGAGATTCATGTTGAACACACAGATCCCTTTCTCATGCAGCATCCTGTGTGCTCATCCCAACAATACTCCGCTCTGGTATTCTTTCTGCCAAAGTGGACAACCCTCACACTGTCTGACATGATACTGCACCCACCAATGTTTTGTTTTGCCCGCTCACTTCATTGACCCATGTCCCACCAAAGTCCCTTCACATCCTCCACACAGCATGCTTTCCCATATTTGTCTAAAATCCTTCATCCGAGTCATATATGGATCATAAATGGTTGTGACACCAGCAGCTGGGGAATGTCACGGAGATAGAGAAGTGCCTGGAATTTAGGGATAAGGAAAAGATTTTAAATGTTCGGCATTAAGAGCAGGACTCGACATAAGTTAAATGGGGATCAATAGTTAACAAGGAGTTAAGCCCGACCAAGTGTAGCAGACTGGCACGTTCCAAGGTCCAGGACTATATGCTGGGGGACACACTCAAGCTTGGAGCAGCGGGGAAAGACCACCATCTGAGGTCTTCCTGCTGAAGGTAAATGGGGGTCTGTTCAGTTATCCGACCCCCCAGTGCCTCAAATGCATGTAGATACAGCCTAGTTCAAGTAACATATGCCTTTGGCTTGTTTGGATAGAGTCAAACTCCAATGTTTCCTTGATGTGCTACTGTACAGAACCAAACTGTGCTTGTGACTATGTATATATTCATAAAAAATATCCTTTTATATAAAGTACCTTTCTGAGGATCAAGAGTTAAGAATCAGAAGCAGGCATATGCTAATTGGCAAATCCAGTTGTTGTTGTTAAATGTTAGTTACAAGAGTCGAAGGATTGTGACAACACTGGTAATTCTTTATTTTCATAAATATACATCACAGCACTGTCCAATGCAAGTTTGGCAGGGATTTATTCCCAAGGCTGATAGGGATCATCCTTGCAACATAAAACCAACCTGGGCACAGCTCCTCCCGCTGTGGGGAGGGGAAGCTAGCGCCACCAAGTGGCTAAACAGAGACACATCATTTCGATCTCTCAGGTTTAGTTTTGGTTCTGTTTACCAGCTACAGCAGAGGTGGGACCTCTTCAGCCCGTTGCGTCCACGCTGGATCCCTGCGAGAGCTACCTCCTCCCGTCCCCTCTTCTTTCCAACCACGCCGCAATTCCTTTCGTAAGCCACAGTTGACTCAGCCACTAACTCGAAAGGTTTTCCTGTGCGTTGCCATTGCTTCACTTGCCCATGACCTTAAATCCGTACCCTCTGGTTCACAGCCCAGCCCACAGTGGGAAAGGCTTCCCCTATATACTCTGTCCACAGTAAGGAGAAAAGCCCCAGTTTCTTCAATCTACCCATGTAACTGCAATCCGTCATTTCCCAGTTTCACATTGTCTAAATCTAACACGCTCAAAGTACTCAACAGTTTGGAAAAATCTCCCAACGGTTCACGCCCTCAGAGCTCTTTGTACTGATGTGACCAATATCAGCTTGGCGGACCCCATAGACTATGAGCTTCCTGTTTGGGGCTCTTAATCTGGTCCAATCAGGGAGCCCTGGCTGGCAGATAATAACAGGAGTGTCAGGGGTTCTGCTCTCTCTAGAAGCCAGGACTGAGCGAGCTGGGACAGTGTCATGTACCGTGTATGTGTGAACAAAGGATAACTTGGTGATGGGATGCTGGCTTCTTTGGAGTTTTTTCAGTCTCTGCTCCTATTTCATAGCTTGAGGTTGTCAGAACTCCAGACAACACCAAATCTGTGTGATTGAATTCAATCTCTTGGGTGGGTTGATACTGCCTATATATCTTTCTATTTCTGCTCCTGAACTATGACAAGATCATGAGGGTTTTTCCCCATCAACAGACAAATAAAATTACTGCATTTAACGCCTTCCATAAAACATTTTGTTTGTGCCATTTTTGTCTGCGTATTTGATGTTTTATAAATTTTGATCAAAGTGTTTGTTTTTTTTTAATACAAGTCAAATGTTATGAGTTTTTTTTTACCTGGGTCGATGTAGTCTATCATCTCTTTCCAAGCTGTGTACTGTAAAGGACCTTTGAATACACCGAGAGATAGGCCCTCATCAACAAATGGCAACGTAGAGTATTTCTTGTCTGCGATGCTGGAAAATTAAACTTTTCGTATTAGGAAGCGGTTCCTGAAGCAATTTCATGAAGTTAAATAAAAGTTCAATGCAATCTTTGCCACTTAAATTAAATTCAAACGTGTTTTACCTAATCTTCTGAGATGCTTCCACCTAAATAACAACAAAAACAACAATTTCAGGCTAGGGGTGGCAGTCAAGAAATCCCACTATTATCTGTTATAAAGCTACCACATGTTGAGAATGAAATGAGATCAGCAGAATAACAGTGGGAGTAGGCATTTTGGCCCCTCCAATCTGTGACACTATTCCATTGGATCATGACTGATTTTAATGAGATCTGTGGTCTACCAAAGACGAAGCACATTTACCTGTTTGCGTGACTAGCTACTACTTCCACTCACACAATTTACCAGCAAGCTGTTGCTTGTACTTCAGAGATGAGGAGACATTTCTTCACCGAAAGAGTGGTGCCGTGGCCAAAAGACCTGAAAGATCCCATATTTGTCCATCCTATTGTCTTTGTATTTGTAGGTGTCTGCACTTTGTGGTACACCTGAACTCTTGCTTCCCTGGTCCCCACTGTAATTCCCAAATCCCTTTGCAGATCAAAGCTTTTGTCTAACTCAACTTGGAGAGTGAGCACTGTGCACAGTTCATGCCATCACTCTGTAGGAAGGAAGTGATTGCATTGGAGAGACTGAAGAAGACGTCAATAAGAGACACTTCAGTTAGGAAGATAGATTTGAGAAGTCGTGGCTGTTTTCGTTGGAGAGAGAAAGAGGCCAAATGGATATTTAACAGAATGCTTCAAAATCATGGAGGAGTCCATATAGCAAAATACTGCTCCCACTCAAAAGGATTTGGAGCCAGTCGGCATGGTTTTTTTTTTAACATGTTTTCCAACCTGACAAGACAGGAGTGGCACAGTGCCTCACAGTGCCAGGAACCCAGGTTCAATTCCACCCTCAGATGACTGTCTGTGTGGAGTTTGCACATTCTCCCTGTGTCTGTGTGGGTTTCCTCTGGGTGGTCTGGCTTCCTCCCACTGTCCAAAGATGTGCTGGTTAGGGTGGATTGGCCATTTTAAATTGCACTGTAGTGTCCAGGGATAGGTGGGTTAGTTACAGGAATGTTGGTGAGATGCTGTTTGCAGGGTTGGAGGGAACTTGATGGGTCGAATGGTCTGCTTCCACACTGTACGGATTCCAGGAGCAGAAAAATCGACCATTCTGTAAGATCGTGGTTGATCTCTGCATTTTGAATTCCACATTTCCATCTACCCCCGATTCCTTTGCACAGTGTAAATGTATCTATGTCAATTTAAAAAAAATTTAGTGACCTGCTAATTCAGTTAACTAAAGTTATGCAACCCACAGAGAGAAACTTCCTCCTAATTCATTCCTAAATGGGGAGTTGGGGGTTTATAGCGCTGCATCGTCCTAGATTAACTCACAAGAGAAGAAACGTCTCTCTCTCTTCCATTTTACAAAACCGCTCGATTGCACACACTTCAATCGAGTTTGAGTGTAGGAATTGGGACGTCATGTTGAGGTTGTATAGGACATTGGTAAGGCCTCTTCAGGAGCACTGTCAGTTCTGGCCACCCTGCTATAGGAAGGGTATTGTTAAACTGTAGACAGTTTGTAAGAGATTTACCGGGGTGCTGCTGGGTATGAAAGGTTCGAGTTATAAGGAGGGGCTGGATAGGCTGGCACTTTCTCCACTGGAGCATAGGAGGGCGAGAGGTGATCTTATTGAGGTTTATAAAATCATGAGGGGTATTGATAGAGATAATGAGAACTGGAGATGCTGGAGGATCTGAGATAACAAAGTGTGGGGCTGGATGAACACAGCAGGCCAAGAAGCATCTCAGGAGCACAAAAGCTGACGTTTTGGGCCTAGACCCTTCATCAGAGAGAGGGACGGGGAGAGGGTTCTGGAATGAATAGGGAGAGAGGGGCAGGCGAAATGGACAGTTGTCTTTGCCCTAAGATGGGGGATTTCAACACCATGGAGCACATCTTTAAGGTGAGAGGAAAAAGATTTGAAAGAAACATGAAGGAGAATATTTTTTCCCCCCCCCACACAAAGGGTGGTTTGTGTCTGGAATGAACTCTGAGGAAGCGGTGGATATGGGTACAATTACAACATTTAAAAGACATTTGGATAAGTACATGAATAGGAAAGGTTGAGGGACATAGGCCAGGAGCAGGCAGGTGGGACTGGTTTAGTTTGGGATTAGGTTCGGCACGGACTGGTTGGACCGAAGGGTCTGATTCTGTGCTGTATGACACTATGACTCGAAAAATTACTTCTACCCTTAAAATTCCAACTTATCCTGAAAAGACAACCATGTAGCTATCCAGTGATAATGGGAACTGCAGATGTTGGAGAATCCAAGATAACAAAATGTGGAGCTGGATGAACACAGCAGGCCAAGCAGCATCTCAGGAGCACAAAAGCTGACGTTTCGGGCCTAGACCCTTCATCAGAGGGGGGGATGGGGAGGGGGAACTGGAATAAATAGGGAGGGGGGAGGCGGACCGAAAATGGAGAGAAAAGAAGATAGGTGGAGAGAAGAGTATAGGTGGGGAGGTAGGGAGGGGATAGGTCAGTCCAGGGAAGACGGACAGGTCAAGGAGGTGGGATGAGGTTAGTAGGTAGGAAATGGAGGTGCGGCTTGGGGTGGGAGGAAGGGATGGGTGAGAGGAAGAACAGGTTAGGGAGGCAGAGACAGGTTGGACTGGTTTTGGGATGCAGTGGGTGGAGGGGAAGAGCTGGGCTGGTTGTGTGATGCAGTGGGGGGAGGGGACGAACTGGGCTGGTTTTGGGATGCGGTGGGGCAAGGGGAGATTTTGAAGCTGGTGAAGTCCACATTGATACCATTGGGCTGCAGGGTTCCCAAGCGGAATAGGTTGCTGTTCCTGCAACCTTCGGGTGGCATCATTGTGGCACTGCAGGAGGCCCATGATTGACTTGTCATCTAAAGAATGGGAGGGGGAGTTGAAATGGTTCGCTCTAAAGAATGGGAAGGCGAGGCAGACCACTCTCTCCGTGACTCCCTTGTTTGCTCCACACTGCCCTCCAACCCCACCACACCTGGCACCTTCCCCTGCAACCGCAGGAAGTGCTACACTTGCCCCCACACCTCCTCCCTCACCCCTATCCCAGGCCCCAAGATGACTTTCCATATTAAGCAGAGGTTCACCTGCACATCTGCCAATGTGGTATACTGCATCCACTGTACCCGGTGTGGCTTCCTCTACATTGGGGAAACCAAGCGGACACTTGGGGACCGCTTTGCAGAACACCTCCGCTCGGTTCGCAATAAACAACTGCACCTCCCAGTCGCGAACCATTTCAACTCCCCTTCCCATTCTTTAGATGACATGCCCATCATGGGCCTCCTGCAGTGCCACAAATGATGCCACCCGAAGGTTGCAGGAACAGCAACTCATATTCTGCTTGGGAATCCTGCAGCCTGATGGTATCAATGTGGACTTCACAAGCTTCAAAATCTCCCCCTTCCCCCACTGCATCCCAAAACCAGCCCAGTTCGTCCCCTCCCCCCACTGCATCCCAAAACCAGCCCAGCTCTTCCCCTCCACCCACTGCATCCCAAAACCTGTCCAACCTGTCTCTGCCTCCCTAACCTGTCCTTCCTCTCACCCATCCCTTCCTCCCACCTCAAGCCGCACCTCCATTTCCTACCTACTAACCTCATCCCACCCCCTTGACCTGTCCATCTTCCCTGGACTGATCAATTCCCTCCCTACCTCCCCACCTATACTCTCCTCTCCACCTATCTTCTTTTCTCTCCATCTTCGGTCCACTTCATACTGTTATCTCAGCTATCCAGTGAACCTTCTCTGAACCACCTCCAACACATTTCCATCCTTCCTTAAGTAAACGGACCAAAATGGCACAAGGTATTTGTTACGTGTTCTCACTGAAGCAATGACATCCTTTCTTTCACGTTCAACTCCTTTTGTAATTTGAACACCTAAATCTTTCGACACTCAAATTCTGCAGTCGTTCCCTATTTATTGGAGCTACACCTTGGAGCAAATGAGAAGTGAGAAAAAGATGGTCAGTTAGCTCAGTTGGCTTGCGTTGCAGAGTGATGCCAGTAGTAGGGGTCCAATTCCTGCTCTGAAAGAACTCTCCTGCTTACCCTGTTGCCTGAGGATTGGTGATTCTCTGGTTAAACCATCAGTTGTCCCTCTCCCTCTCTCTAATAAGAGAGCAGACCAGTGGGGTGCAGGTCTAAAGTGCATTTTGCAGAACCTCCACAGTGTGGAAGGAGGCCATTCAGCCCATTGGGTATACAGTGGCCCTCCAAAACAGCATCTCACCCAGCCTCAGTCCCACACCCTATCCCTTAACCCTGCACATCTTTAGATGGTGGGATGAATCTGGAGCACCCTGTGGAAACCCACGCAGCCACGTGGAGAATGTGCAAACTCCACGCTCTGTCGCCCAGGGGATGGAATTGAACCTCAGGTTCCTGGTGCTGAGAGGCAAGGCACCACCATGCCACTTGCAGTAAGGGTGGTGGCGGTAGCTTCCAGTGAGGCATTTAAGAGAACATCAGATGATTGGTTCTAGTCAAATAACGTGCGAGGGTATGGGTAAAGACTGGCACAAAGGTAAAGTGCTCAGAGAGGTGGTGCAGACATGATGGGCTGAATGGTCTCCTATTGCACCATAAGTCTCCGAAGATTCAGATATATTCATTGGCCATTTGGCCCAAGTAATCCACACTGACCATCCCTCCCAGGGACACCCCACTACCCTAACCCTGCATTACCCGTAGCTAACCCACCTAGCATACACATCTCTGGACAATAAAGGCAATTTAGCACGGCCAAACCACCTTAACCTGCACCTCTTTGGGCTGTGGGAGGAAAGACATACAGACACGGGGAGAACGTGCAAGCTCCACACAGACAGTTGCCCGAGGGTGGAATCGAACCCAGGTCCCTGGCGCTGTGAGGCAGCTGTGCTAACCCATTGTGCCACCTTATGCGGGTGTGGGTGTCGCTGGTTGAACCAGCATTCAGTGCCCATCCCGAATAGCCCAGAGGGTAGTTGATAGTCAACCGCATTGCTCTGGGTCTGGAGTCACGTGTAGCCAGACCAGGTAAAGTTAGCAGTTTCCTTCCCTAAAGGGCATTAGCGAACCAGATAGTTGTGCGTGTCTTCTTTCTTCCTGTTTCTCTCGACTGCCTGTGTAATTCAGTCATAGTAAGCAACCACTTGCCTCCAAAAATGTGATTGTGTCTTCTTGGTTCATTCGTGCCTCTAGGTCTGATATCTCTCGTTCAGCACAGTCTAGCTCCTGTTGGATTACACCGAGTGCTTTCTCCATTGCATTTAGGATCCTCTCCTCTTCTCTGCTGAGGTCTCCAAGTAAACATTGCTCTTTCCTGGTGAGAAACTCGTGCATCTTGGCAAACTCAGATGTGATGTGGGCCTGCAGGCTGCTCGACTGTTCCTATCAAATGAGATGTGAAACATAGTCAGCGTACAAAGATGTTGTGATCCCAGCTGATGGTAGTTGTGGACATGTCAGATCCCAGAGTGGGACCTGTCTGAATATACCATAAGTTCTATTGTTGCTATTTGTTTAGTGTTGTGGTCACTGAACATATTCAGAAGAGGCTGCCAGCGTACTTTTAACAAAAGATTAGAAAGATAAATTCCACACAAAAAAGGAACATAAAACACCAACTGTGCTACAACAAGACCCAATTGAAATGGTTTTATTACAAATACCAGCAATAAAGATTCAACCCTTGTACCCCCAACAAAAAAAAAACTTATAGATACTCAATCCTCAGTCAAAGGTCACCCTGTTTCCCCCTTCAAACATTCTTTGTTAAGCTGACACGGTTGTAATTGGTTTCTGATTTTTTTTACATGGTAGCTCTTTCATCAATGGGAAGGCAATGGCCTACTGGCATTATCGCTGGACTGTTAATCTAGAGAACAAGGTAATGTTCTGGGGACCTGGGTTCGAATCCCACCATGACAGATGGTGGAATAAAATTCTGGAAATAAGTGTCCAACGATGACCATTAAACCATTGCTGATTGTCAGGAAAAACCCATCTGGCTCACTCGTGTCACAGAAAGAAGCAAATTGCTATCGTTACCTGGTCTGGCCTACATGTGACTCCAGACCCACAGCAACATGGTTGACGCTTAACTGCCCTCTGGGCAATAAATGCACAGCCAGCCTTCGTCCCGTGAATGATTTAAAAAGAATCCCTTTGAGGCGATTGAAGAAATCGCTAACACAGCTCACCCATTTATTAACATGGGATCCGCATACTGTTCTTCCAATATCATTTAAACACGGAGTTTGTTTTTCTCTCTTATTGAGGCTGTGTCACCCAGGCCTTCCTATCTATTGCTTTGATAGTTTTGGAGATGGATAAAAACTAACAGCACCTTTTCCTGAATGATCCAACCTGTATCGGTTTACCCTCCCTCATTCATAAGACATGTTATTGCTTGGCAACAGCAGGGGTTTTTTCCTCCTTTAATTCTTGTTATTAATAGAACTATTAGCATTAAAAAGCCTTGTGTAAGGATGCATAAAGAAGTTCAGACAAACCCATCACTCACAGATGAAACTAGGCAATGTTTCGCCTCCCTACCTCACATAACGTAGAAATACAATTCAAACTTAAAGCTATACATGCCTCTTTGACTGTAGACACCGAATCGCCACATCATAATCGTAAAATATCATGATCTTTCATTATAAGGGGAATAAAGATAACTGAGATTCTGGAAAATCGGCATGGGAACACATACCTTAACTTTAGAAATCTCCTGTTTCTGCATCAGTTTAGCCCTGAGCACTCGAAGTTTCCTTCTGGTAGCTGAGTTCAATGATAATTTCAGTCTTTCCTGGAATCAGAGCATTAATTTAGTGCCATCAACATGTTTAAATGGAGTACTGAGGAAAAAGGAATGACTTGCATTAATATTGTGCCTTATCCATATCCCTTGTGATTTTATAAACCTCTATATGGCCACCTCTCAACTTCCTACGCTCCAGGGAAAAAGCTCCCAACATAGCCAACCTCTCCTTACAACTGAAACCCTCCATTCCTGGCAGTATTCTTCTAAATCGCTTCTGAGCCTTCTCCAGCTTCATAATACCCTTCCTGTAACAGGGAGACCAGAACGGGACACAGTGCTCCAACAGGGGCCTCACCAAGGTCCACTAAACCTCAACATGACGTCCCAACACTCTATAATCAATGATCCGAGCAATGAAAGGAAGGCAAGCTCAGACAACCACCCTGTCTACATGTGATTCAAAATTCAAAGGATTATGTACCTAAACCCCTTGGCCTCTTTGTTCTACAACACTACCCAAGGCCCTACTTTTAACTGTATAAGTCCCGCCTTTGTTTGTTTTACCAAAATGTAATACCTCGCGTTTATCCAAATTAAACTCCATCTGGAGCTCTTCAGCCCTTCGACACAATTGAACAAGACCTCTTTGGAACGTCCACTATTCCACCGATTTTGATGCCATCTGCAAACTTACTAACCACGTCTTCTCTATTATCATCTAAATCATTTATATGAATGAGAAACAAAAAGTAGACCCAGCCCTGATTTTAGTTAACTTAGTGCCTCCTTTATTTAGAATCACAAATCTATCTTCTCCCACTGATAACTTGCCATGTCCTAGACACAGTACGGACAAAAGGAGGGTTGGTGGGGGCAAATAGCCGGAGAAAACTTTGTCCTGTGCCACATAACGGCAGTTACCATGAGGTTCCAGCAGTGTTAACTGGCAAACAACACCTCATCCCCCATCCCAACCACCACTATCTCCCTGCCAGCACGTTTTCATGTGGTTTATTTCTTCTGCTTCACATTAGAATGGCTGTCAACCATCCATTCACACCTCATCTGGACCTTATCATTGCTTCCTCACTTTACCCATACCACACACCCATTTGGCTTTTCAACCATGAAACATCTCCGGCTTTCTGTGGCACAATACGAAAGAAGAGGAATGTCATTTAGGGCCAAGATAAGAAACTTTTTTTTGGACTCTGAGGGTTATGAATCATTCGAATTCTCCACACCAGAGAAGCCCAGTCGTATTTTATTTCAAGTAGAAATTATAGACCCATGATACAGTTTTGACTTTCAATGATGTAAAGGCTGGGGGCAGGGGGGTAATGTCTTGAAAAGCTGTTGAAACATTTGTGCAGCCATGATTGTATTAATGTCATGTTGAGGTTGTACAGGATGTTGGTGAGGCCTCTTGTGGAATACTGTGTCCAGGTCTAGTCACCCTATTATAGGAAGGATATTATTAAGCTGGAGAAGATTCGGAAGAGATTTACCAGGATGTTTGCGTTATGGGGAGAGGCTGGATAGGCTGGGACATTTTTCACTGGAATGTAGCAGGTTAAGAATTGACCTTATAGAGATTTATAAAATCATAAGGTGATTAGAAGATGTCTTTTCCCTTGAGTTGGTGATTTCAAGATTAGGGGGCATAATTTTGAGATGAAAGGAGAAAGATATAAAAAGACAATTTTTCTTTAAAACACAGAGAGTGATTCATACGTGGAATGAACTTCCAGAGAAAGTGCTGGGTGTAGGTACAGTTACAACATTTAAGAGTCATTCGGATAAGTTCATGGGAAGGAAATTTGGAGGGATATGGGCCAAGCGCAGGAAGGTGGGGCTCATTTAGTTTGGGAACAAGGTCAGCACGGATTGGTTGGACTGAGGGGTCTGTTTCTGTTCTTTATGGCTCTGTGCCTCGAAATGCCAAAGCAAGCTTGGGCTGAATGGCCTGTGCTTGTTCCCATGTTCTGTCTACTCTCCCACAGAAATTCCTGCCACATAACCCCCAACCCCCTTATAGCCACGAGAAACATTTCGAACTATTCTCCATTCTGATGATAATGTCACAGACCTGAAATGTTATGAGTAAAATTACTGCAGATATTTGAAATATGAAACAGTAACAAAAAGAAAACACGCAGTGGGTCAGGAAGCATCTGCAGAGAGAGAGAAAAACAGGATTAAAGTTCTAGGATAACCAGGTGTAGAGCTGGATGAACACAGCAGGCCGAGCAGCATCGGAGGAGCAGGAAGGCTGATGTTTCGGGCCTAGTCCCTTCTTCAGGAATGGGGGAGGGGAAGGCATTTCTGAAGTAAATAGGGAGAGAGGGGGAGGCGGATAGAAGATGGATAGAGGAGAAGATAGGTGGAGAGGTGCAGTGGGAGAGAGAGATCCACTGAGGTTTTTCCAGAGGGAGGAGGATCACTCCTTCAGGATAGGCATCCTAAGAAGAGGCTTCGCAGTGGGGTTAAAGTTGTTTCAGAGATAGCGGGAACTGCAGATGTTTGAGAATCCGAGAAAACAAGGTGTACAGTTGGAGGAACACAGCAGACACAGCAGCATCGAAGGAGCAGGAAGGCTGACGTTTCGGGCCTAGACCTTTCTTCAGAAATTTCTGGGTGACCTTTCATCAGAGCTGAAAAAGATAGGAATTGAGTATTGCTGAAAAAAAAGTGCATAATTTTCTAAGCTTTCAGTCCCGTACTTCTCAGGAATGTGACCAATTAGAGTCAACCTGCTGGTTTATGATGTAAACAAAATCTGTTTTCCTTTAGCTTTTGTAGTCCTTGTAAACTGCCCTAATGATCGTAAGATGAAATGTTCAACAAAGGGAGTTGAGCAATACTCACATGCTGCACTTCCAATCAAAAGATCAGGAAATTTTACATTTTATGCGGAGGAGTGGGCTAGAGGACATGCGAAATTAAACAATAGTATTTTTTAGTGCGATCTTGCAATAAACAATTTCCCCTCTCCGAGTTTGCCATGAAAATGAAAACTTTATATAATCCTGCACAAGTAAAAGATGCCAAGATAACAAAATGTGAGGCTGGACGAACACAGCAGGCCAAGCAGCATCTCAGGAGCACAAAAGCTGACGTTTCGGGCCTAGACCCTTCATCAGAGAGGGGGATGGGGGGAGGGAACTGGAATAAATAGGGAGAGAGAGGGAGGCGGACCGAAGATGGAGAGTAAAGAAGATAGGTGGAGAGGAGAGTATAGGTGGGGAGGTAGGGAGGAGATAGGTCAGTCCAGGGAAGACGGACAGGTCAAGGAGGTGGGATGAGGTTAGTAGGTAGCGGGGGGTGCGGCTTGGGGTGGGAGGAAGGGATGGGTGAGAGGAAGAACCGGTTAGGGAGGCAGAGACAGGTTGGACTGGTTTTGGGATGCAATGGGTGGGGGGGGGGAAGAGCTGGGCTGGTTGTGTGGTGCAGTGGGGGGAGGGGACGAACTGGGCTGGTTGAAGGATGCAGTCGGGGAAGGGGAGATTTTGAAGCTGGTGAAGTCCACATTGATACCATATGGCTGCAGGGTTCCCAGGCGGAATATGAGTTGCTGTTCCTGCAGCCTTCGGGTGGCATCATTGTGGCAGTGCAGGAGGCCCATGATGGACATGTCATCAAGAGAATGGGAGGGGGAGTGGAAATGGTTTGCGACTGGGAGGTGCAGTTGTTTGTTGCGAACTGAGCGGAGGTGTTCTGCAAAGCGGTCCCCAAGCCTCCGCTTGGTTTCCCCAATGTAGAGGAAGCCGCACCGGGTACAGTGGATGCAGTATACCACATTGGCAGATGTGCAGGTGAACCTCTGCTTGATGTGGAATGTCATCTTGGGGCCTGGGATGGGGGTGAGGGAGGAGGTGTGGGGACAAGTGTAGCATTTCCTGCGGTTGCAGGGGAAGGTGCCGGGTGTGGTGGGGTTGGAGGGCAGTGTGGAGCGAACAAGGGAGTCACGGAGAGAGTGGTCTCTCCGGAAAGCAGACAGGGGAGGGGATGGAAAAATGTCTTGGGTGGTGGGGTCGGATTGTAAATGGCGGAAGTGTCGGAGGATAATGCGTTGTATCCGGAGGTTGGTAGGGTGGTGTGTGAGAACGAGGGGGATCCTCTTGGGGCGGTTGTGGCGGGGGCGGGGTGTGAGGGATGTGTCGCGGGAAATGCGGGAGACGCGGTCAAGGGCGTTCTCGATCACCGTGGGGGGAAAGTTGCGGTCCTTAAAGAACTTGGACATCTGGTATGTGCGGGAGTGGAATGTCTTGTCGTGGGAGCAGATGCGGTGGAGATCTCTCCGTGACTCCCTTGTTCGCTCCACACTGCCCTCCAACCCCACCACACCCGGCACCTTCCCCTGCAACCGCAGGAAATGCTACACTTGTCCCCACACCTCCTCCCTCACCCCCATCCCAGGCCCCAAGATGACATTCCACATCAAGCAGAGGTTCACCTGCACATCTGCCAATGTGGTATACTGCATCCACTGTACCCGGTGCGGCTTCCTCTACATTGGGGAAACCAAGCGGAGGCTTGGGGACCGCTTTGCAGAACACCTCCGCTCAGTTCGCAAAAAACAACTGCACCTCCCAGTCGCAAACCATTTCCACTCCCCCTCCCATTCTCTTGATGTCATGTCCATCATGGGCCTCCTGCACTGCCACAATGATGCCACCCGAAGGCTGCAGGAACAGCAACTCATATTCCGCCTGGGAACCCTGCAGCCATATGGTATCAATGTGGACTTCACCAGCTTCAAAATCTCCCCTTCCCCGACTGCATCCCTCAACCAGCCCAGTTCGTCCCCTCCCCCCACTGCACCACACAACCAGCCCAGCTCTTCCCCCCCACCCATTGCATCCCAAAACCAGTCCAACCTGTCTCTGCCTCCCTAACCGGTTCTTCCTCTCACCCATCCCTTCCTCCCACCCCAAGCCGCACCCCCCGCTACCTACTAACCTCATCCCACCTCCTTGACCTGTCCGTCTTCCCTGGACTGACCTATCCCCTCCCTACCTCCCCACCTACACTCTCTCCACCTATCTTCTTTACTCTCCATCTTCGGTCCGCCTCCCCCTCTCTCCCTATTTATTCCAGTTCCCTCCCCCCATCCCCCTCTCTGATGAAGGGTCTAGGCCCGAAACGTCAGCTTTTGTGCTCCTGAGATGCTGCTTGGCCTGCTGTGTTCGTCCAGCCTCACATTTTATTATCTTGGAATCTCCAGCATCTGCAGTTCCCATCATCTCAAGTAAAAGATGCCTTGGGTTTGTTTGTTGGATCCCACCAAACTCCAATGTTTGTTTATTTTCTTCATATGCTACTGTATCAGAATGGAACTGCTTTAGTGACAACGTATTGTGACGATACTGTGGTTTTTAAGAGGTTATTTTATCATTTTTTTCCCCAAAGAGCTTGTAAGGCAGAGGTACAGAGCTGTGATGCCTTGGGTTGATTTTTCGTTTTAAGGTTTAGATTTAAGCAGATGTTGCCGGGATCTCAAAAGAGTTGGAATGTTTCGCCAGTTGGAATGTTTGGCTGCTACGGTCTCAATTTTCCCTTGATGTTTTTTCCTCTTGGATTGGAGAACTGCAGGTGAGAATCTGTATCTGAATTTTCCTTTTTGCCAAGAGGTGTGTTTATGGGATATAATCGGAGATAATGGGAAATGCAGATGCTGGAGAATCCGAGCTAACAAAGTGTGAGGCTGGATGAACACAGCAGGCCAAGCAGCATCTTAGGAGCACAAAAGCTGATGTTTCGGGCCTAGGCCCTTCATCAGAAAAGGGGGATGGGGAGAGGGTTCTGAAATAAATAGGGAGAGAGGGGGAGGCAGACTGAAGACAGATAGAGGAGAAGATAGGTGGAGAGGAGAGTACGGGTGGGGAGGTAGGAAGGGGATAGGTCTGTCCAGGGAGGACAGACAGGTCAAGGAGGCAGGATGAAGTTAGTAGGTAGGAAATGGAGGTGCGGCTTGGGGCGGGAGGAGGGGATAGGTGAGAGAAAGAACAGGTTAGGGAGGCAGGGACGAGCTGGGCTGGTTTTGAGATGCCGGGGGGGGGGGGGTCTGGGAGGGAGATTTTGAATTATCCAAATGTCTTTTAAATGTTGTAACTGTACCCACAGCCTCCATTTGCTCTGGGAAGTTCATTCCACACACAATCTACCCTCTGTGTAAAAGAATTGCCTCTTGTTTCTTTAAAATCTCTCTCTCCTTTCACATTAAAAATGTGTCCCCCAGTCTTGAAATCCCCCATCCTAGGGAAAAGGCAACTGACATTAACTATATTGACTCTATCTATACCTCTCATTATTTTATAAGCTTCTGTTAGGTCACCTCTCAAACTTCTTAAAATATTTTGAGCGGGGTCAGGTCTGGTCCATAACAGTACATAAACATAGTTTTTTTTAAATGAATAAAGCAGCTGGTTGAAATTTTTAAAAAAAGATTAAAGTTTAAGAACTTACAGCTGAGATTTTTTCCAAAATTCCTGCAGATAGATGCTGAGCCTCTCTGGGTACTTTTGTGGATTGATTTCAGCTTTCCAGCATATTTTCACTCTCTAGTGATTCAGAGAGTCATAGAGTGCTACAACAGGGAGGTGGGCCCTTCAGCCCAAACTGGTCCACGCCGACCAAAACATCTATCCATGCTAACCCCAATTCCTTGCAATGTGGCCCATATCCTTCTAAACCTTTCCTATCCATTTATTTGTCCAAATGCCTTTTCAATGTTGTTAATGTACTCGACTCAATGACTTCTGCTGACAGCTCATCCAAATACATAACGCCCTCTGTGTTAAAAAAAAGTTGCCCCTCAGGTTCCCACATATTCTTTCCCTCTGAACTTAAACTGCTGCCCTCTAGTCCTCGATTCCCCAACCCTGGGAAAAAGATTAAGTGCATTCGCCCTATCCGTGCTTCTCAGGATCTTACAGAAGTGTGTAAGATCCACCCGCCTCACCCCCTCAGTCTCCCATGCTCTAAAAAGTCCTAGCTTGTCCGATGTCTTCCTATAAGTCAGTCCCTACAGTCCTGGCAGCATCCTTGTAAATTTCTTCTGCACACTTTCCAGGCTAATAACACCCCTCCATAGCAAAGTGGCCAAACTTTAACATAATACTCCAAGTGTGGCCTCACCAACATCCTGTATAGCTGCAACATAACTATCCAACGTCTATACTCAATATCCTGACTGGTGAAGGCCAGTGTGCCAAAAGCCTTTGTCACTGCCTTGTCTACCTGTGACTCCACTTTCAGAGAACCATGCACCTAAACTCCAAGGTCCCTCTGTTCCACTACACTCCTTAAGACCCTACCATTCACCATGAAACTCCAACTTTGATTTGACTTTCCAAAATCCAACATCTCACACTTATCTATATTAAACTCTATTTGTCATTTCTTGGCCCACTTCCCCAGCTGATCAAGATCGTGCTGCAATTTCTGATAACTTTCCTCACTGTCCATGATTCCGCCTATTTTAGTGTCATCTGAAAACTTACTAATCATGCCTGTATCCAAATCACTGGTATAGGTTGCAAACAGCAATGGGCCCAGCACCGACCCCTAAGACACACCGCTAGTCGCAGGCCTCCAGTCCAAAAGCATCATTTCACTATTACTCTCTATCCTATCAACAAGCCAATTGTGTATCCAAGTTGTCAGCTCTCCCTGGATTCCATGTGATCCAACCTTCCAGAACAGCCTATCATGTGGAACCTTACCAAAGGTCTTACTGAAATCCCTAGATGATATCTACTGCCCTGCCCTCATCAACCTTCCTGGTCACTTCATCAAAGATTTCTAACAAATTTGTGAGGCATGATCACCCACGCATGGAGCCATGCTGACTGCTCCTAATCAAACCCTGTCTTCTTAAATGCATGTAGATCTTATCCCTCAGAATCTTCTCATGTAACTTACCTAGCACAGATGTTAAGCTTACTGGTCTATAGATCCCCAGTTTTTCTTTGCAGCCCTTTCTGAATTTGGGCACAACATTCAGTACCCTCCAGTCTTCCAGGACCTTACCCGTGGCTAATGATGATGCAAGAGCATCAGCCAGGGCCCTCACAATTTCTTCCCCAGCCTTGCAGCATTCTTGGATATACGTGGTCAGGGCCAGGACATTTATCCACTTTCATACGTTCTGATACTTCCAACATTTCCGGTACTGTGATAATGGACTATCCTCAAGATATCACCACTAACTTCCCCAAGTCTTCATGTCTTTCTCCACTGTGAGCACAGGAGAAATATTAGTTAAAGACCTCACCCATCTTCTGTGGCTCCACACATGCATGTCCATTTTGGTCCTTGAGCAGTCCTTTTCTCTCTGTAGTTATTCTTTTTCCTTCACTATACTTAAAGAATCTCTTTGGATTCACCTGAATCTTTGCAGCCAAAGCGCTCTCATGTCCCCTTTTCACCCTCCTGGTTCCCTTTTTCAGTGAACTTTTATACCTCCAGGGATTCTCTTGATCCCAGCTGCCTGTACTTGAGCCATGCCTCCTCCTTTTTTCTGGTCAAAGCCTCTATCTTTCTTGTCATCCAGGGTTCCCTACTCCTGCCAACCTTGCCCTTCACCCTCACAGGACCATATGGTCCTTGAACTGTAGCTATCACACTTCTAAAGGCCTCCCACTTGCCGGAGGTCCCTGTTCTTGCAAACAAACTACTCCAACCAACCTCAGCAAGCTCCTGTCTCATTCCATCAAAATTCGCCTGGCCTTAATGTAGAACTTGGCCCTGTGGCCCAGTTTTGTCCTTCTCCATAACTGTTTTAAAATTAATAGGACTACGGTCACTAGCACCCACGTACCCCCCCCCCCCCCCCCCACAACCCCGTCACCTCAGTCATTGTCCTGACCTAGTTCCCAAGAGTAGGTTGAGTTTTGCCCCTTCCTGAGTAGGGCCCTCCATATATTGTTTGAGGAAACTTTCTTGAACACACTTCACAAACTCCCATCTAAGCCCTTAACGCTATGGCAGTCTCAGTCTATGTCAGGAAAATTAAAATCCCCCACTTTGACAACCCTATTGCTCCTGCAAGTCTCCCCATCTCCTGCATATTTGTTCCTCTAGTTCCTGTTGACTATTTGGGGGCCTATAGTACAACCCCAATAATGTCACCATCCCCTTCTTATTTCTCAGCTCCATCCACAAGCCTCACTGGATGGTCCCCCAGTAATTTTATCTCTGACTTCTGCTGTGATACGCTCCTAAACCAAAAATGCCAAAAATGCAACTCCCCTCCTTCTTTCCACCACCTCCGTCCCATCTAACGCACATGTACCCTGGCACATTAAGCTGCCAGTCCTGTCTCTCCCCATTTCTGTAATGGCTACAATATCCCAGTCCCATGTACCTATCCACACACTGAGTTCATTAGCCTGCCCTGTTGGCCCTCTTGCATTGAAACTGATGCAACTTAATTCAACAGGCATTCCTCGCTCCCTGTCCTGTTCCAGCCTGACCTGTCTCTTCAGCTTGGTATTTCTGGTTACTGTATCTCCTTCCAGCCTGGCACTTGCCTCTTTGCTGTTTAGGATCCCACATCCCCTGCCAATCCAATTTAAGCCCTCCCCTGTAGCCCGAGCAAATCTGCCCACCAGGATATTGGTCCCCCTCCAGTTTAGGTGCAACCTGTCCCTCTTGAACAAGTTGCTCTGCTCGAGAAAAAAATCCCAATGGTCCAGGAATCTGAATCCCTGCCCCTGCACCAATTCTTCAGCCATCCATTCCTCCTGTTGTTAACCTCACTGGCACTGGGAGTAAACTGGAGATTACCACTGTGTAGGTTCTGGTTTTTAACGTTTTTCCTCACTACTCCACAGTGCCTCATCCCTACTTCTACCTAAGTCATCTGTGCCAATGTGCACAATGACTTCTGGCTGCTCACCCTCCCCTTTGAGAAAGGATTATGGACACGGCGGGAGTGGGGGTGGGGGGGAGGTGCAGTAGAGTTGGTTTTGAGATTGATACAGGAGTGTGGAGAGAGAGAGAGAGAGAGAGAGTGGATCTAGTTTGGGTCTCATGCAGAGCTATGAGGGGGGGCGGGGGGTACAGTGGAGTTGGTTTTGGGACTGACACCGAGCTGTGTATAGAGCGGGCGTGGCCTGTAGCCCCCTGCTTTGTAAAGCACAAGTTTGTTTTCACCTTGTAAATAGGTTGAGCCTCGCCCAGCAGCAGGAAGCGGTGGTGCCTGTGTTTCCCAGAGTCCCTGCACAGCAAGCAGCAGAGCTGACCATCGGTTTCGCACAGCAGCTTCAGTGCCTCCTGCTGGTGGTCCGGGCACCAAAGGGTATCCGCCTCCTCCCCCCGGGGGGACTCAGGCTGCAGCTGTAGCTCCCTCACTTTCCGGGACAGACTGGCCAGCGACAGGCTGCTCCGCAGCTTCCTGCACGGGGAGACGGCTCGACACTGCGGGCAGCCCCATTGACCGCCCTCCTGCCCGGCCCAGCTCCGGGTGATGCACGGCCGGCAGAAGTCGTGGCCGCACTCCAGCACCACCGGCTCGTTCAGCAGCTCCAGGCAAATGCAGCATTTCAGCTCCTCGGCCAGGTACTCCAGCTGCCTCCTGGTCGCCATCCCCGCCCTTTCCCAAGTTTGGAAGGTCAGGTCCAGTCCTCTGCAAACAGAAACTGTCAAAAATAAAACACCCTCTTCCTGCTAACTTCCTGAACTGTCATTGCGATTGCGCAGGAGTTAAAGGCTCCAGTTCTATACCCGCCCACTCTGCGCACAGTCCCAAAACCAAGTCCCTTCATCAGAGACTCTCTGCTGAAGGGTCTAGGCCCGAAACGTCAGCTTTTGTGCTCCTGAGATGCTGCTTGGCCTGCTGTGTTCATCCAGCCTCACATTTTATTATCTTGGAATCTCCAGCATCTGCAGTTCCCATTATTTCTGATCCCAAAACCAAGTCCACTGCCCTTCTCTCTCTCCAGACTCCTGTATAACTTCACAGTCCCCACATTCTCCCTCTGTAATGCTTTATCAATCTAAATCTCATCCCACCGCCCTGGCACTGGCTTTCTCTCTCTCCATAGCCTTTTATCAATCCTAAATTAACTCCACAGTCTCTCTCTCTCTCCATAATCCTTTATCAATCTGATTGTAATTCCTGTCCCCTTTATTCCATAATCCTGTATGAATCCAAAACCTTAGCCCCTGCCCCCTCTCTCCGTAACCCTGTATCACTCCCAGAGTACCACCACTGTCCCTCTCTCGCTACATCACCCTTTATCAGTCCTAAACTAACCCCACAGCCAAACTGTCTTCCGATATCAGTGGTAATTCAATCCCAAATTTACCTCATTTTTATTCACTGTCCATAGCCTTGTCTTAATCCCAAACCAATCCCACTGCCCTGCTCCCTCCATAACCCTGTCCCAATCTCAAACTAATTCACTTGATCAGTGAGTTTGCAGATGATGTGAACATTGGTGGGGTGATAAAGGTTAACCTCAGATTACCAGAGGATATAGACAGGCTGATCAATGGCAAATGGAATTCAATCTGGCAAATGGAATGTGAAGTGATGCACTTGGGTAGAACAATTAAAGGAAGGGATGAATGATAGGACTCTGGGAAACATTGAACATCAGAGGGTCACCAGTCCATTATCAGGACAGGTGGATAAAGCAATGAGAAGGGCATTTATTAAATGAGGCATAGAGCTTAAGAGCAGGGAAGTTATGCTAGAACCATGTAAAATGTCGGTTAGGCCACACATAGAGTATTGTGTGCAGTTCTGGGATCCACATTATGGATGGGATGAGATTACACTGGAGATGGTGCAGAGGGGAGTGACCAGGATGTTGCCTGGGCTGGAGATTTTCAGTTACAATGAGAGATTGAACAGTCTGGGTTTGTCTTCCTCAGAGCAGAGGAGATTAAGAGGGACATGATTGAGATGTAATAAAATGAAGAGGGTCATAGATTGGGTTGACAGGAAATGTTTCCCCTTGATAGAGGGATCATTGACCAAGGGAATTTAAAGTAATGGGGAAGGAGGCTTGGAGGAGATGTGAGGAAAAACATTTTCACCCAGAGGGTGGACATAACAGGAACTGCAGATGCTGCAGAATCTGAGATAACAAGGTGTAGAGCTGGATGAACACAGCAGGCCAAGCAGCATCAGAGGAGCAGGAAAGTTGACGTTTCGGGTCTGGACCCTTCTTCAGAAATGTAAATTTCAGAAATATAGAGAGACTAATCTCAAACTAATTCCATTGCCCCTCTCTCCATAGCCCTTTATTAATTCCTCAGCCCCTCCCCCTTCTCTCCGTAGTGTTTTATCAATCCTAAACCAATCTCACTGCCCCCCTCTCTCCACAGCCTTGAATTAGATCCAAACTAACTCCACTGCCTACTCTCCCACTAGATGTCTGTACCTATCCCCTCTCATTTCACAGCCCTTAGGTCTTAGACCTAAAACTAACTTTACTGTCCACACTATCTGCAGATTCCTGTATCAACCCCACTATTCCTCTCTCCCCATAGCTGTGTATCAATCTTCACAGAATCTGAACATTTTGTAAGTACCATAACCAAATGATACTTATCAAGCAGCCCTACTGGAATTTGAGCGCTGTCACTAAACTAGATTTCAGAACAGTAAGATTGTCAATCAAATCCTTTATATATCCTGGTCTCTATGCACCACCTCACACTGCTGCTGGAATGTGCCTTTGCAAAGAAAGTCTGGAGAAAGATGCAATGGCTTTTACCAAGGTTCGGCCCGAGTAGCACCATGACCTAGGACTCTGTGCTCTACGGTTCTGATCCCTAGGATGCACACCGAGACAAGCATCAACTGCACCTGGAGGACCATTGACTCACTGAAGGGACCCCCTTTGTTCTGCCCGAACCTTGTTGATCTTCCAGATCAAAGAGCTGACCTCAACCAACTGCTAGAGGAAAGATGTTGTGAAACTTCAAAGGGTTCAGAAAAGATTTACAAAGATGTTGCCAGGGTTGGAAGATTTGAGCTGTAGGGAGAAGCTGACTAGGTTGGGGCTCTCTTCCCTGGAGCGTCGTGGGATGAAAGGTGGTCTTTGTGAAGTTTATAAAATCATGAGGGGCATAGGTAGGGGGAATAGTCAAGATCTTTTCCTCAGGGTGGGGGGGGTCCAAAACTAGAGGGGCATAGGTTTAAGGTGAGAGGGGAAAGATTTAAAAGGGACATAAGGGACCACTTTTCCACACAGAAGGTGGTGCATTTATGGAATGAGCTGCCAGAGGATGTGATGGAGGCTGGTGCAGTTACAATATTAAGGTTTTGGAGTCGATCTGTAGCTTGTGTTGTGGTTGTTGGGGTTGGTTGGCTTGCCAAGCTGTTCTGTTGTTTCACAGATGATTCGTTACCGCGCTGGGTAACGTCCTCAGTGCAGCCTCTGATGAAGTGTCGGTGTGTTTTCCCGCCTGGCTTTTAAACTCTGGGGTTCGTTGCGATGGACTGCCTCACTTCCGGGTTTCCTCCAAAGTGGAATGTATATGGGGTCGAGGTCAATATGTTTATTAATAGTGTGTTTCGTAGAGTGCCGTGCTTCCAGGAATTCTCGTGCTTGTCTCTGCCTAGCCTGTCCCAGGATCTTGGGGTTGTCCCAGTCGAAGTCATGGTTCTCCTTGTCCATGTGGATTGACACGACCAATACTCACTCATCTCAATCCACATGGACAAGGAGAACCACGACTTCGACTGGGACAACATCAAGATCCTGGGACAGGCTGGGCAGAGACAAGCACAAGAATTCCTGGAAGCATGGCACTCTACGAAGCACACTATTAATAAACATATTGACCTTGACCCCATATACATTCCACTTCGGAAGAAACCCGGAAGTGAGGCAGTCCATCGCAATGAACCCCAGAATTTAAAAGCCAGGCGGGAAAACACACCGACACTTCATCAGAGGCTGCACTGAGGATGTTACCCAGCATGGTAACAAAATGTCTGCGGAACCACAGACCAGCTCAGCGAGCCAACCAACCTCAATTACAATATTTAAAAGGCATATGGATGGGTTTATCAATAGGAAGTGTTTGGAGGGATGTAGGCCAAATGCTGGTAAATGGAACTAGTTTAATCTAGGATATCTGTCTGGCATGGACAAATTGGACCGAAATGTCTGCTTCCATGCGGAACATCTCTATGACTCTATAAGTGTCACATTCCACTAGCACATTCCAAGGTCCAGGTCCATGTGCTGAAGAACGCATTAGAGGTCAGGGCAGCTTAGACCAAGATGCAGTGGAGAAAGATCAGCGCCTGTGGTCTTTCTGCTAAATCTGCATCCTCTTAAGGAACAGTGGTAGTGTCCTTACTTCTGAGCCAGGAGATCTGGATTCAAGTCTCACCTGTAATAACACCCTTGAACAGATTGGTTAAAAAATAGTTTATAACGGGGATCTGTTATGTTTCGAGATAATCTGGTACCCTTAATGGGAAGGTAAATAGTTTCCTTCCATAGTCACAAAATATCTTTTTGTTGCAAATAGATTGAAGCTATCATGTAGACTGTAGAATTAAAAATCGACTGTATTTTCTGCAAAGTCTGTACCAAACTGTTTTGCACTTTCAGAGATAATGGAAACTGCAGATGCTGGAGAATCCAAAATAACAAAGTGTGAAGCTGGATGAACACAGCAGGCCAAGCAGCATCATAGGAGCACAAAAGCTGACATTTCGGGCCTAGACCCTTCATCAGGGAGTCCCTGATGTGTTCATTCAGCTTCACACTTTGTTACCTAGTTTTGTACTTTTATTTGTTTTTTTGTGGTTACTTACTAATCATCAAGTATCTGTTCGAAATTGACACAAGAAGAATTACAGGAAAGGAACATGGCCTGATTCCAAGTTTCACTTTACATGAAGGATTGGAACCAGTTTGTCTCCCTCTCTCGATCATGTGAAATTATCACAGCGGCACATATTGAGGGTTCTACCCCAGAGCGAAACGCCATTTCCGTGCCTCGTATTCCACTCTCCCAAAAGTAAATAGAGAAACCAGCTTCTCCACCGCGACAGGAAAACGTGTTTCGGCAATATTCGCCGGGAGTGTTGTTGAGACGGGGATATCTGGAAAGGAACATACTCGAGTAAGTTTCACCTCGGCCGGATTCCTTACTGAAACTGACTAATGGAACGGATTTAATCTGTTGCTGGCTACACTGAACTGGGATAATATCTTAGTATCACAGGGATTGCGTACTCTTTTTACTGGGTGCTGGATCTTACCCAGAAATCGTGAATGTTACAATCGGGGAAACTTTTAAACTGAGAGTCAAATATTTCTGACTCTTCCGGAACTTTACGGCCTGGTCTCTCTCTGTAACCAAACACCAGTTTTGTGTTGGAGGAGTTATTCATAGTAATGAAGTTTTTTAACATTTGTGTTTCAGAGTGGACTTTATGTTGTGTCTCATATCATCCGTAGAATTTGACCCCCACCCAAACGCTCTACTGAAGAGTTTAAAACTTACTTCAGCTGCGGAAGGTCTCATTCCTGCCTCTGTACTCGCCAGACTCGATTCCCAAGCGCTGCCCTCGGTTTCCGTCCACTCTACCCTCTGTACATTGAAATCGACCCAAAACCGTGCCCCCACTCCCCGTGCTAGCTCAGTTATACAGACTCCTGTTTGAACAAAGACTCCAGTATAAGATGACGTCCCATCTCTGTCTTCACATCCTGCTGAGGCCTTGTCTCTTTTCAGTGTGTACTGTAAACCAGCATCCCCAGTAGCAGCCATGCAGCCTGGACCCGATGATCTGGTGAAGGATTTCTCCCCCCCCCCCGCGCTTTTAAAGGAGCTTCTTAGAACTGTCCATCCTTTAGATCATCCACCCCAATTTTGTCTTGTGGTGCACCCTTATCGGAGAGTCCCCATTTGGGGGCCAATAAGCCCACACCAACCCTCAGAACATCCCACCCCCCTATAATCCAGTCACGCTACACATCCCTGAACGCGACACGCAGTTTCTCATGACCGATCCACCTAGCCTGCACATCTTTGGACTGTGGGAGGAAACCGGAGCACCCGGAGGAATCCCACACTGACACGGGGAGAACGTGCAAACTCCACACAGACAGTTGGAATTGAACCTGGGTCCCTGGCGCTGTGAGGCAGCAGTGCTAACCCACTGAGCCATCGTGCCACTCTGATGAAGTGCCCTAATGACTTACTAGCTTTTCACAAATACAATATATTTTCTGGAGTACTGAGGAAGGGGTCACTGGATCCGAAATGTTAACTCTGATTTCTCTCCAACAGATGCTGCCGGACTTGCTGAGCTTTTCCAGCAATTTCTGTTTTTGTTTCGGATTTCCAGCATCTGAAGTTCTTCTGGTTTCTATTTTATGGAGTACTGAGTACAGTTTCGGTCTCCTTACTTGAGAAAGGATGTGCTGGTGCTGAAGGGGGTGCAGATGAGATTCACTCGGTTGATTCCAGAGTTGAGAGGTTGGATTATGAGGAGGGGTTGAGTAAACTGCGACTATACTCATTGGAATTTGGAAGAATGAGGGGGGATCTTATAGAAACATCTCAAATAATGAAAAGAATGTATAAGAAAGAAGCAGGGAGGTTGTTTCCACTGTTGGGTGAATCTGGAACTAGGGGTCATAGCCTCAAAATAAGGCGGAGCAGATTTAGGACTGAGTTGAGGAGGAACTTCTTCGCCCAAAGGGAGGTGAATCTGTGGAATTCCCTGCCCAGTGAAGCAGCTGAGGCTTCATCATTGAATGTTTTTAAGGCAGGGATAGATTTTTGAACAGTAAGGGAATTAAGGGGCGTGGTGAGTGGCCGGAATAAGTGGAGTTGAGTCCACAAAAAGATCAGCCATGGTCTTATTGAATGGCGAAGCAGGCTCGAGGGGCCAGGTGGCCTACTCTTGCTCCTATTTCTTATGTTCTTATTGTTGCTGTTCCCAGCATACAATAGTGGGAATCTGGAGCTCACTTTGAGGATGGGAGAGGCAGAAACTCTCGTTTCTGAGGTTGTATTTAAATGTGCACTTACAATGCCAGTGCATACAAAGCTATGGACCAAGTGCAAGAAACTGCCTGTCACGTTCAGGGATGTGTAGCGTGACTGGATTATAGGGGGGTGGGATGTTCTGAGGGTTGGTGTGGGCTTATTGGCCCCCAAATGGGGATTCTCTGATAAGGGTGCACCACCAGACAAAATTGGGGTGGATGATCTAAAAGATGGACAGTTCTAAGATTCACATTCTCCCCGTGTCTGAGAATAGGCAGGTGGTTATTTTTGACTGGCACAGACTTGATGGACAGAAAGGTCTTTTTCGGTGCAGAGACCTCTTTGAAAGCACAGAGACGGGCTACTCTACCCAAGTGACCCATGCAGGTGTTTACACCGCACACAGTGTGTCCAAACATCCTGGATTTTCCAGAATATTCCCTCCTGCCTTCTGTTCTGGGTGTGAGCTTCCTGGCTCACTATTTGTCCTGGCACTCCCTCAGTACTGACCCTCCGACAGCGCAGCACTCCCTCAGTACTGACTCTCTGACAGTGCGGCACTCCCTCAGTACTGACCCTCTGACAGTGCGGTACTCCCTCAGTACTGACCCTCTGACAGTGCGGCACTCCCTCAGTACTGACCCTCTGACAGTGCGGCACTCCCTCAGTACTGACTCTCTGACAGTGCGGCACTCCCTCAGTACTGACCCTCTGACAGTGCGGCACTCCCTCAGTACTGACCCTCTGACAGTGCGGCACTCCCTCAGTACTGACCCTCTGACAGTGCGGCACTCCCTCAGCACTGACCCTCCGACAGTGCGGCGCTCCCTCAGTACTGACCCTCTGACAGTGCGGCGCTCCCTCAGTACTGACCCTCTGACAGTGCGGCGCTCCCTCAGTACTGACCCTCTGACAGTGCGACACTCCCTCAGTACTGACCCTCTGACAGTGCGGCACTCCCTCAGTACTGACCCTCTGACAGTGCGGCACTCCCTCAGTACTGACCCTCTGACAGTGCGGCACTCCCTCAGTACTGACCCTCCGACAGTGCGGCACTCCCTCAGTACTGACCCTCCGACAGTGCGGCACTCCCTCAGCACTGACCCTCCGACAGTGCGGCACTCCCTCAGTACTGACCCTCCGACAGTGCGGCACTCCCTCAGTACTGACCCTCTGACAGTGCGGCACTCCCTCAGTACTGACCCTCCGACAGTGCGGCACTCCCTCAGCACTGACCCTCCGACAGTGCGGCACTCCCTCAGTACTGACCCTCCGACAGTGCGGCAATCCCTCAGTACTGACTGTCTGACAGTGCGGCACTCCCTCAGTACTGACCCTCTGACAGTGCGACACTCCCTCAGTACTGACCCACTCACAGTGCGGCGTTCCCTCAGTACTGACCCTCTGACAGTGCGGCACTCCCTCAGTACTGACCCTCCGACAGTGCGGCACTCCCTCAGTACTGACCCTCTGACAGCACACCTGCATCACCATGTCCAAAGCTACTGGAGCATTAATTTGTTGAATTGTGTGATTTTTGCTACAATTTAAAAGTTATTTGCCCCAGTGATAGATCACAAAGTAATTGAAAGCTTTTAATTTGATCTTTGGTAAATTCATCTGAAATTAGTGCTGTGTTTTTGCATTAATATCGCTGTGGATACGGGAAACACCTGGGGCAGGTGGGACTTGAACTCGGAGGTAGAATCCAGAGGTGGGGACTCTGCCACAAGAGCCTTACTCAATATTACAAAATAGTGGCAACTCAAGTCTGAAATATTTCTTACAGGTTTGAATGAAATGCCACTCTGTGTTTTCACAACTGGTTTCGCTGTCCATCCTGTGAAAGATGTTGTGGAGATCTTTAATTCCTCTTCTTCTCATCCTACGATCTTCAGTCGATGGTAAGTGGCCAAATGTGTAACTGTGGTATCATAGATTGGTGGAGTGTGGACAAAGCCATTGCGAGTGTGTGCAGGGTCTTTCGTCTTGAATATTTTACCCAATTATCCCTAACCCCAGCCCCTTGCTATTTTCCTGCAGCCTTGCAATTTTTTTTTCCCTTTCCAAATGTTTATCTCATTGCCTTTTGTGAGGTAAAGCAAAATCTGCTCTCACGTTCCAGATCTCACAACTTAATCGCTTGTCTTTTTTTCACTTTGTCATCTCTGGTTATTTTATCAAATCGTCTAGACCTTCAAAAGCCCTTCCTGACCCTTTCCCCTCCTGCACTTCCCCTTTCGGGGGGACCATGGGTCTTGTGTCACTCAAACATTGACAGACTGGACTTCCTCTTGGATGCGAGATAATGAGAACTGCAGATGCTGGAGAATCCGAGATAACAAAGTGTGGAGCTAGATGAACACAGCAGGCCAAGCAGCATCTCAGGAGCACAAAAGCTGACGTTGTGGGCTTAGACCCTTCATCAGAAGGCCTAGGCCCGAAACGTCAGCTTTTATGCTCCTGAGATGCTGCTTGGCCTGCTGTGTTCATCCAGCTCCACACTTTGTTATCTTTTCTTGGATACGCTGTGCTTAGTGGCGACACTGCCTTGTGAATCCTTTTCCCAGTTTAATAACATCCTTCTGGGAAAAAAACCCATAAATGTTCTTGATCATTTCTAGGAAAGTTTATAGTTACAACTTCAAAAGAGCCGGTCGTTGTCACAGTCGGCCAGGATGTTGTTCTGGAATGCCAGCTGATCCCAGCGGAAGCTCCTGAGGAAATGGAAGTGCGGTGGTTCCGAAAAGACTGGAATAACGTTGCCCATATGTACCGGAAGGGAAAGGATCAGGCCGAGTTACAAATGAAGGAATATTCTGGGAGAACGGCATTGTTCCACGAGCAGTTTGCCAAAGGCAATATCTCCCTCCTGTTGAAGAATATTTCTGTGAAAGACAATGGAGCCTTCAGATGTTTTGTCATCTCCAAAGCTGAGGATGCTGAGGGATCGATTGAACTGAAAGTTGGAAGTGAGTGATGTTTTCTGTTTGTGACAAAGAGGCTGGGCCTTTATCTGTTTCCCTTCATTAGGAGGAGGAGGTGGGTGGAGAGAGGGCGATTCAACATGCTGGTTCTGTTATCCTGACCCAGCCATGTTCTCAGCATTGCTGAGGAGACAAGGCTCCAGGTAACAGGCTCACACTTGGCTCTCCTATCCTTGTCTCACTCACTGAGGGTTTTGACTGGAAAGATGAAAGGTTCTTGCATACTCGGGCTAGCAGAACTATATGATAAATCGATTCTCAGTTTGTTGATTCTGGGGTTGTGTTTTTAAATGGGAAAGTGAGCTTTAAATTGACTGATGTGCCCGAGAAATCTGCTGAATGTGATTCAAAGGACTCGCTGTTTTCAGCTCTGGAGCCTTTGTTGACACAGCTCTGCAGTGACGTCCCATCATGAATATGTGGTGGAGAACCCACAATGACATTTGACTCTGGAGGGGGTTCACACAGCTGTGAGATGGAATTAGGCTTCATTCAGCTGGAAAACAGGAGCTGACAGGGAGAATTCTATTACTTCAGGAGGGTTTTTAAGAACCTCTTTACTTTGCTATGTTTTTATTTGAGGATTTCCAAGACCTTGGACTGTGCCCTTCATGAACAAGCCTGGAGGAGGAATGGGGGTATACAGTGGGCACCTAGAGGTTTCAAGATGAAAATGCAGGCCTCGGTGCTTTCTTGTTCTGTGTGGTCTCCATTTCCAAACAACATGACATTGCAGGGAAGTGAGACCAGGCCCACATTCACCCTGACCTTGGTGGGTGAGACATTATTTGTTTTCATTACGCTGTGAACTGTAATTGAGTTTTCACACCAATCAAAGCGAACAGTAGGAAGTTCCAGCCTGTTTCCCCCCCCCCCCCGATTTTTTTCCACCCAACCCCAACCTCACCCCAAAACAGAAGGATCATGGGCCTGATTTAATTTTTTCAAGGAGTACAATTCAAACTTTTTATTTATGTTCAGAAATATTGCGAGAGTTGAGGTGCAGATTGACTTTGATTTGAGAGGTTTGAGGGGAATAAGATTTTCAGCTTAGAAATGGTGGAAGAGCCAAGGGATTTGTAGCCCAGGCTAATCCTATGGGGATCTATATACAAATCCCACTGTGGCTTCAGGTGGAATTTCAATTCCTATCAATAAATCAGAATTTGATACTAACCTTGGTGACCATTAGAATCATAGAATCTGTACAGTGTGGAAGCAGGCCATTCAGCCCGCCGAGTCCGCACCGATCCTCTGAAGAGCATCCCGCCCAGACTCACCTCATCCCTGTAACCCGCATTTCCCATGGCTAACCCACATAGCCTGCACATCCCTGGACACTATAGCATGGCTAATCCACCCCAGCCTGCATATCTTTGTAACTGTGGGAGGAACCTGGAGGAAACCCACACAGATACGGAGAGAATGTGCAAGCTCCACACAGACAGAGGGTGGAATTGAACCTGGATCGCTGGCACTGTGAGGCAGCAGTGCTAACCATTGAGCCATCCAATTGTTGATTCATTGTTGTAAAAACCTCCCCATTTGGTTTACTCACACCCATTGGGGGTAAAACAAATTCGACGTCCTTGCCTGGCCTGTATTTGACTCCAGGCGCGCAGCAATGATGGCTGGCCCTTAACAGCTCCCTGAGACCGCCTCGTGAATCACTCCGCCCAAGGACAGTCGTGGATAGCCAGATTCCCAGGTTGTTGATGTTGTTCATGGAACCCCCTCTTTAAACAGACAAAATCTCATTTGAAATAATAGGTGTGGGCCTTCAGCCTGTGATGAAGATGGCTGGCTACAAGGGCAATAGAATCAATCTTGCGTGTGCATCCGATGACTGGTTTCCAGAACCGAGCATAGAATGGTGGAACAGCAAGGGAGAGAAACTGCCTGGAACCTCCAAGAAACTGGTAAAGGACGCCAGGGGACTCATGAAAGTGGAGAGCAGTCTCACTGTGGGCGATAGTTCCGATAACATGTATCAGTGCAGCATCACCAACACGTTGCTGAAGACAGAGCGAGAGAGCACCTTGCAGATATCAGGTTGGTAAATCCCATTGTCGGACTGTGTAGAGACAGTTACAATGTGCACTGGGAGCTGCGATTTCGGTGGGGGCGAGGGGGGTGGTGTGTGTGGCGGAGTGGGGGGGGGAACACGGGTATTGGGGGTTGCGGGGGCACAGGATGTGATTCACGCTGAAGGGAATCCTAAGCTCAGCTGGGCTACTCGAGATTTGTGCTGAATATAAGCAGAGCCCATTCTGGCTGTCCCTAAGACCTTAAAATACAGCATCAGGAGGTCACAAGATGACAGAACCAGTGGAAATACCCACGACAGAGGGCTAACAATGTGCTTAAGTATTAAGATCGGAGTTTTATAAAATATTCAGCTCTCTAAGGATGAAGAGAGCCATGGTGTAGGAAATGTAAAATAAAACCCTCTCCTGGACTCCCATTGGCTATGGGACAGGAAAGGAAATGACCATTTCTTCACGCATTTTCAGTAGAGGGTGTGATTAACATTTTTCCCAAGGACAGTTGTTGGCTGAGTTTCAAAACTTATGGCTATCTTAGGTGTAGGTTCTGTGTTCACGTTTGATTGGCAGTTTCAAAAAAGCTCTTAAAGCATGAGTTGCGTCTCAATGCAAGTGTGCTTTTTATTGTAAGGAATTGACCACTCGAAAATTGAAAGTTTTGAATGGATTTCATGAATGAGATTTTTGCCACTGTCAATTGTAAGTGTTAAAATTAGATTGTCAGCAGTTTTTTTTTGCTTCATCTCCATGTGACCGCTCGGTTCCATCCGTTGTGGATGTGTGGTTGAGAGCTCAGGATATTCAGTAGGGAGTGGGCTTGAGATGATATTAGGTTGACGTTGCAAATTAAATGCAGTGATGCTGAATGTAGTGATGGATGAGGGAGTGCTGCAGGATTGAGAATCGCAAAGGCACAGATTTGGAGTCCAGAGAACCAAGGCAGGCTTACTTAGGATTTCTTACTGGGGTCTCCCCCAATCCCCCCCCCCAACTCACCACTGAGTAAAAATTACATGTTGTTGAACTTCCCACCTTGTGTCACTGTTGATCAGGAAATTTTCCAACCGGAGTTGCTGGTTGCAATAGTAATGCAACATTCCCTAAATATCAATGACGTTTTCATAAATTCAAGAACATCAGGACACTCGTTTCCAAAATTCCCTAGTATGAATTGGAAAGCCACAGATATCCAGCTGAATTTAGGCCCTTTAAAAGCTAGTATGCCTTTTAGATGTGACTGTTTCAGATCTGGATGAGAAAGTGGTTGAAATGAAAATAGCCATTGGAAATGAAGGACAGCACAGAGTCAACACTGCAGACCTTTCTGAAGAAGATCCTGATAATCCCTGGGAAACATTGGCGGCTCAGCTTTGTGTAAAAATGTAATTAGAATACAACAGTGAGACTGGAAACCTTACAGGCAATGGCAAAAACAGTCAATGAACCCTTTCACAGCAAGGGACGTGACAATTGCAAGCATTGGGATTTTTCAGAAGGGTGTGATGTTTGATATGATAATGGAGCCCTTATTGAAACATACAACATCCTTATAAGGGCCTTGATAGGGTAGATATACAGAGACTTCCCCTCGTGTGAGAGTGTAAGAGCAGAGAGCATAATCACACAGTAAGGGGTTGTCCAGTTAGGATGAGAATGAGGAGGAATTTCTTCAGAAGGTGATGAATCTGGGGAATTCTTTACCACAGACGGCCATGGGTCATTAAGCACATTCAAGGCTGAGAAAGATTTTTAATCAATAAGGGAGTTAAGGATTACAGGGAAGGAAAGGGTGGGAAAGTGGAGCTGAGGATGATCAGATCAGCCGTGAATGGTAGTGTAGACTCGATGGGCTGAATGGCCTACTTGTGCTCCTGTGGCGTATGAGATCGAGATTGCACATACAAGTTAAGAACCACCAAGTGTGAGGTCCAGAAAGTATTCCAGCGCGTGACCTGAAAGGATTGTCAAACCATTAATGTGCAAGGCAGATCCTTAGACTCATCAATATTCTAATTGTTTCTGTGTGAATAGTTTTGCACTGACCTGATGCATAGGTGTTTGCGGTCTTGTTGTGTGTAATTTTGTTCTGGAGTGTGGGGAGAAGGAGTTATTGTGCTACTGCTTTAGGAGCTGAGTAGACAACTGAGCCAAGGACCTGGGTGACATCACATGGCCAGCCAAGCAATGTCCTAACAGCAAGCCCATGCCTATAAGTTATGCACATAAGTTGTTTTTCTTTCTGCAAATGATCAGTTGTCTGTTCAGTCAAGCTCCATCTTGAAGAACAATGTCAGCAGATACATGGGGATACCACAAGCTCTCTTTCAAGGCACTCACCATCCTGTGATGGAAATATATCACTGTTCCTTCAAGTGGCTGGGTCAAAATGCTGGAAATCCCCTCCTCAGGGCACTGTGGGTCAACCTACGGCAGGGGGACTGCGACGATTCTAGGTGGCAGCCCACCACCATCTGCTCGAGAAGAATTAGGGATGGGCAATAAATGCTGACCATTAATTGTTAAAGACATTAATCATTCAGAGTGGACCTTCCACATTTCACTCGGGTGCTGATTCATTTATAAACCCTATTGAGTAATTTTCCATTTCTTAGCACACCCTCTCCCTCTGACCGTCCATTGTCTTTCTGGCCATCCTGCGCAGAAATAACTGAAACAGTGCACGCTCGAAACTGATATAATAGAATCATGTCATAACTTGAGCACCGCACTCCCACCTTAGGAGTCCCGACATAGTCTACAATTTGCTCAAAATTTCTTCTGGTTTCAGAGTTTAACAGGAAAGGTTCTTTCCTTGCAGACCATTAGATCACAACCAGAGATTTTGAATAGTGGATTGATGGAGGTGTTTATTCTGTTTGACTAGTAGTTTGTTTCCGTAATTGGAGAATTTATTTAGCAGTGCGAAGGAATTAGTTGTGACATGTGATAAACGGTACTTGGTGTCCTTTTCATTACATTATGGTGAGGAAGATTTCTACTCAATGTCACGGACTATCTGGAACAATAAATATGTTTGGTATTGATTTCTTTTTGCACAAGAAATTATTTCTACAAGCGAGAGATTCTGGCATTGTGGTGCTGTCATTGGTCTAGTAACCTGGAACTCCTGCTGTGGGGACCATGGTAACTGGTGGAATTTAAATTCAGTGAATAATTCTAGTGTTTGGAATTGGAGCCTGGGTCTCGGTGAGCCCGAAGCTGTCATTGAATTCCATTAGAAGCCCCGTCTCATTCACCAATACCCCTTTTGGGAAGGATATCTGCCATCCTTAGCTGGCCTGCATCAGCAATAACTACCCTCTGAAATGGCCGAGCAAGCCACTCAGGAGCAATTCAGGGGCAATTAGGGATGGTGACAAATTCTGGCCTTGCTGGCAACCCCTACGAAATAATTGTTAAAAACATTTGATGCGTGACAAATCCACTTGTTCTAAAGCAATTGCGTAACATAATTCAGTTTCCCAAACCTCTTGAATATTCCGTGGTTCAGGTCCCTTCCTCATGGAATGAGGATATTGCTGGCTCGACCAACATTTATTGCCCACAGGGCTGTTATGAGTCAACAAAATTGCTGTGGGACTGGAGTCACATGTAGGCCAGGCCAGGTAAGGATGGCAGTTTCCTTCCCTAAAGGACATTAGTGAACCAGATGGGTTTCCCCTCAACAAAAGACTCCTAATTCCAGATATTATTTATTGAATTCGAATTGCACGTTCTGCCATGGCAGGATTAGAAGCCAGAATGTTATCTGGGTCTCTGAATTAACAGTCCAGCGATAATACCAGTAGGCCATCGCCTCCTTTATCTTGCCTCCCTTTCACAGGAACAGATACGTGCAAATATTTCATAGTGTAGTTTTCTTTTTCCTGAAACTCAAGCTTAGCAAATTGCTGGCAATAGAGCAGCAGTGTTAACTGGGAAATCTGTCTTGCAGGTGAATTCTTCCCTGTGGTCTCTGGCTGGCAGGTGGCTTTCTGGATAATCTTTGTTATCCTCCTGGGAGCAATTGGTGTGGTTTCATACTTTTGTTGGAAACAGCAGAGACAACGCAGTCTAATGAGAGGTAAGGAGCAGTTACTCTTTGTTGGGCAAAATGTCTAGCCCAGGAACATCGCTTTTTTTTTGTAAAGCTGCTGAAGGGAGGGAATGGATGGCGGAAATGAGAATTTTTGCTTTGGTCTGACATTGCGTTTCAAGTGGACGAATCGGCGAAGAAATACACCCAACCCTTTTCTCACTGCCGTCCCCATGCTTGTCCTGCTGTAACTTTCGAGCAAGGGCCAGTGTAATAGTGACCCAGCAACAACAATTTCCACTGCTGGTCATTGTACACACCCTCTCCCTGACATTCCCCTGTCAAAAACCCATTTGTGTCACATTACCAACTTAAAAGCAGCCTTTATTGGCGATTTATGGACCAGACCAGACACCCTCAAAACATTTTAAGCAAGTAGCCAGACCCTAAATTTTACTTATTTTAAAAGGCAAGTCTAAAGTGCTGCTGCGTTCCAGGTGCAATTCTTTGTTCAAACCGCTCGATGTAAAGCCATACACAATTCGTTCAAACGCCATAGTTAAAACACAACGAAGCAAGAAGGAACTTAACCCTATTGGAAACCTTAACAGAAAATAGATACAGTAACTATTACTAACTAGCTGTTTCAAGATTGTAACATCCCATAAATAGCAGATAGATTTTATCCTCCGCAGGATCCACAGACTGAACATCCAGTTCCACTCAGCTTTACTGGACACCAAAAATCGTAAGTACCACCAACTCACGGGCCCCTGCTACCCACCAGAGGATTCCTGCGCCTCCCAAATCCCGACTCTGTCCCTGCCCCTCCCCCTCCCCCACCCCCACCCCCACCATGCACCCGCCGCCATTGACCATGAGGACACGGCCGGAGACCCCCACCGATGACGTCACATCCGCCTCCGCCGGCCACACCACTTCCAGGACCGCTGCTGCAGTCACCCTCACCGCAGCCGCTGCTGCCGCCCACCCCGACACTGCCACAGCCGACGGAACCCCGCCCACGGCCGACGCCGACGGAACCCCGCCCACGGCCGACGACATCATCGCTCCGCCCACAGCCAGCAACCCCAGAGAAGACAGCCACCCTGAGCCCTGCCGCATCTTCACCATCCCCCCAGACCTCCCACTGACTGAGGACGAACGGTCAGTCCTTAGTAAGGGGCTCACCTTTGTCCCCCGACAACCACACATCAATGAATACCAGTCACGATTGGACATAGAGCAGTTTTTCCGCCGTCTTCGCCTGCATGCCTACTTCTTCAACCGGGAACCCAACCCTCCTTCCACTGACCCCTTCACCCGCTTCCAACACAAGACCTCCTCCTGGACACCACCCCCAGGCCTCCTACCCTCCCTCGACCTCTTCATCGCTAACTGCCGTCGAGACATTAACCGCCTCAACCTCTCCACCCCTCTCACCCACTCCAACCTCTCCCCCGCAGAACGGGCAGCCCTCCGCTCCCTCCGCTCCAACCCCAATCTCACCATCAAACCTGCAGACAAGGGAGGCGCAGTGGTAGTATGGCGTACTGACCTCTACATCGCCGAGGCCAGACGCCAACTCTCCGACACCACCTCCTACCACCTCCTCGATCATGACCCCACACCCGAGCACCAAACCATCATCTCCAACACCATTCACGACCTCATCACCTCAGGGGACCTCCCACCCACAGCCTCCAACCTCATTGTTCCCCAACCCCGCACGGCCCGTTTCTATCTCCTTCCCAAAATCCACAAGCCTGCCTGCCCCGGTCGACCAATCGTCTCAGCCTGCTCCTGCCCCACCGAACTCATCTCCACCTATCTGGACTCCACTTTCTCCCCCTTGGTCCAGGAACTCCCCACCTATGTCCGTGACACCACCCACGCCCTCCATCTCCTCCAGGACTTCCAATTCCCTGGCCCCCAACACCTCATCTTCACCATGGACGTCCAGTCCCTATACACCTGCATTCCGCATGCAGATGGCCTCAAGGCCCTCCGCTTCTTCCTGTCCCGCAGGCCCGACCAGTCCCCCTCCACCGACACCCTCATCCGCCTAGCCGAACTCGTCCTCACCCTCAACAACTTCTCTTTTGACTCCTCCCACTTCCTACAGACTAAGGGGGTGGCCATGGGCACCCGCATGGGCCCCAGCTATGCCTGCCTCTTTGTAGGTTATGTGGAACAGTCCCTCTTCCGCACCTACACAGGCCCCAAACCCCATCTCTTCCTCCAGTACATTGATGACTGTATCGGCACCGCCTCTTGCTCCCCAGAGGAGCTCGAACAGTTCATCTACTTCACCAACACCTTCCACCCCAACCTTCAGTTCACCTGGGCCATCTCCAGCACATCCCTCACCTTCCTGGACCTCTCAGTCTCCATCTCAGGCAACCAGCTTGTAACTGATGTCCATTTCAAGCCCACCGACTCCCACAGCTACCTAGAATACACCTCCTCCCACCCACCCTCCTGCAAAAATTCCATCCCCTATTCCCAATTCCTCCGCCTCCGCCGCATCTGCTCCCACGACAAGACATTCCACTCCCGCACATCCCAGATGTCCAAATTCTTCAATGACCGCAACTTTTCCCCCCACAGTGATCGAGAACGCCCTCGACCGCATCTCCCGTATTTCCCGCAACACGTCTCTCACACACCGCCCCCGCCACAACCGCCCAAAGAGGATCCCCCTCGTTCTCACAGACCACCCTACCAACCTCCGGATACAACGCATCATCCTCTGACACTTCCGCCATCTACAATCCGACCCCACCACCCAAGACGTGTTTCCATCCCCACCCCTGTCTGCTTTCCGGAGACACCACTCTCTCCGTGACTCCCTTGTTCGCTCCACACTGCCCTCCAACCCCACCACACCTGGCACCTTCCCCTGCAACCGCAGGAAGTGCTACACCTGCCCCCACACCTCCCCCCTCACCCCTATCCCAGGCCCCAAGATGACATTCCACATTAAGCAGATGTTCACCTGCACATCTGCCAATGTGGTATACTGCATCCACTGTACAGGGTGTGGCTTCCTCTACATTGGGGAAACCAAGCGGAGGCTTGGGGACCGCTTTGCAGAACACCTCCGCTCAGTTTGCAACAAACAACTGCACCTCCCAGTCGCAAACCATTTCCACTCCCCCTCCCATTCTCTAGATGACATGTCCATCATGGGCCTCCTGCAGTGCCACAATGATGCCACCCGAAGGTTGCAGGAACAGCAACTCATATTCCGCCTGGGAACCCTGCAGCCTAATGGTATCAATGTGGACTTCACCAGTTTCAAAATCTCCCCTTCCCCAACTGCATCCTTAAACCAGCCCAGTTCGTCCCCTCCCCCCACTGCACCACACAACCAGCCCAGCTCCTCCACTCCACCCACTGCATCCCAAAACCAGTCCAACCTGTCTCTGCCTCCCTAACCGGTTCTTCCTCTCACCCATCCCTTCCTCCCACCCCAAGCTGCACCCCCATCTACCTACTAACCTCATCCCACCTCCTTGACCTGTCCGTCTTCCCTGGACTGATCTATCCCCTCCCTACCTCCCCACCTATACTGTCTCCACCTATCTTCTTTACTCTCCATCTTCGGTCCGCCTCCCCCTCTCTCCCTATTTATTCCAGAACCCTCACCCCATCCCCCTCTCTGATCAAGGGTCTAGGCCCGAAACGTCAGCTTTTGTGCTCCTGAGATGCTGCTTGGCCTGCTGTGTTCATCCAGCCTCACATTTTGTTGTCATGGATTCTCCACCATCTGCAGTTCCCATTATCTCTGATAAATTTGTCTTGTGGGTAACCTGGGCAAACCCAGAAGACACAATATCAAGTCAAAACTGACAAGAGTCGCCACAGGGAGACATTTACTGCAACTCCCAACCTTTGCTGAATCTCAAAGCTAAAATGTGTGAAAGCTAGAAATCCTGGTTCTATGAGAGCTGGCCACACCCATTCAGGTTGTTCTCACCTTTTTAAAAAACAAACGGCACCTTTGTTTTTAAACCTTTTTTTTTCAAAAATAAAGGACAAAGTATACATCTCGACCCACAGTGTTGTCACAAGATGTATTGTGGGTGAAATTATGACTGAGTTGTTCTTGTCTCTACTGTAATTAGTGACTTGCAGAGTCAATACCCCAATCAAATGAAAGCATTCATTAATTAAACTGTCCGCAACAGTGATTTAATAGTCTAACGTTTTACAGCTTGTGTGATTGCTATCCAATGAAACTGTACGTGTCTTATCTTTCAGAGTTCAAAGTTCGACCTGCCATCGATGGTAAGTCCAGTTCTTAACTGTTGAAACATATTCCATTCTTAAAAATGAAGAGAAACATGAAGAGCATTTCTTGATTGTCAGCGGCAAAACGTAGCCTTTTGCAATGTGTCTTTTTCAATAATGCAACAGTAGCAGTTGATGTTTTAGAAATTCAAGCTTGGTAAGGTTTTACTGAACCAGGATGTTGATGAATTACACCTTCTTTTATGTTCTTTCATTGCAGAATATGAAACATTGTGTGCCAAGTTCGGTAAGTGATTACTAACCAAAGTACATAAAGCAATTGTCTTAAAACTTATCTTTGGATTATTTTCCAGTCAGCATCTTAGAGAATGGGTGACTGCGGTTCTTTATGCCGGTAAAGCATGGAACAAAGTTCATTGATTACTGCTTTCCTTACACACGTTTAAAGAGACGGCAAGAACATGGGCGGCACGGTGGCTCAGTGGTTAGCACTGCAGCCTCACAGCACCAGGGACCTGGGTTCAATTCCAACCTTGGGTTCGGCTGGAATCGAACTAGTCTGTGCGAAGTTTGCACATTCTCCCCGTGTCTGCGTGGGTTTCCTCCGGGTGCTCCAGTTTCCTCCCACAGTCCAAAAATGTGCAGGTTAGGTGGATCGGCCATGCTAAATTGCCTGTAGTGTTCAGGAGTGTGTGGGTTATAGGGGGATGGGTCTGGGTGGGATGCTCCAAGGGGCAGGGTGGACTTGTTGGGCCAAAGGGCGTGTTTCCACACTGTAGGGAATCTAATCTAAACATGCTTGGAACTCAACCCATTTTCCTTAAAATAAACGAAAACAGTAGTGATACTGCCAGTGATTTTAGCTGATTGGAACTTGAACTGGAGTTGGAATCCTTACAGTCCATCAAATTGGCACAGTCTTCTTGCCCTGGGAACTTTGAAGAGCTTTCAAGAACTGCTAGACATGACTGTTTTTAATTGAGATTCAAATTGGGGTGGGGGTGGGAGTGGTGGAGCAAGTTGCAAACACCAACATCTGAGATGGCAAGATGCTCACCCCACCCCTGCCACCCCCAATCACAAAGCCTCTGTAATAGGTGACCTAATCTCTGGAATAGTGCTGCCTGAGGTAATGTTCTGGGGACACAGGTTCAAATCCCACCACCAACTGTATTTTTCAGCAACTCTTCCATATTAGGTCTGAAACTCTTATTTAAGAATAGAAAGTTTTTTTTTTAATCATTGACCCATGGGAGGTGGATTTCACTGGGCTGGGCCAGCATTTATCACCCTTGACAAAGTGGTAGTAAGCTGCCTTCTTAAACCACTGCAGCCCACATGCTCTAGTTTGGCCCTTAGGTGTTTTTGTTTCGCAATATGACGGCTCAACAGAACGTGTAGAATTTTTAAAAAGTAACAAAATTTCTAGTACCTGCATTTAGTTGTGTCGGCAGCTCCTAACATTTGTGGCAAAAAAACAGTGTCATTAATGTATGGTTTTTCTTCACTCACAGATCAAGTAAATGCATGTGCTGAGGAAGGTGGGTCCTACTTCCTTTGTAATGCTAATTCATATGCATTAACATAGCACGGCCTGAATTAATGCTAAGAAATAAACAGCAGAATTTTTAAGTACGTAATAAGGCATCTAATCATTGTCATCATTTCTTTCCAAACAGAAAAGAAAAATCTATTAATACAGATAGGTAAGGTTACGCATGATGTATAATACTGTGTTGTCCTTATCATGTAGCTGCAGGTGAAGAGAAATGGCATTCTGGTCAGTTTGTGGAGCTAACTTTATTTTATGTCCCTTTATCAGGGGTTGTTCATAAATGGGTGAGGGGGAATGGAGGAAGCACTGCTTTTAAAACCCGCCCAAATAATTTTCCATTGACTTTGATTTAAACGTCTGCAAGATGTACATCTAATTCTGCACCTAACCTCGATGACAAGGTTGAGTTAAAGCTTTCCATCTGTATTCCCATTTCTAATTGATTTATTTTCTGTCCTCAGTAATTCTCTTCCTCTATAATCTGTCTTCACTTCCTTTTCTCCTTTGCACAGTTGCAGCACATCCGTATCGGCCTGTCAAAACCACTTTGACATCAGACTGGGCAACTAATTTCTTGTGTGGAATATAACGCAGGCACTAATTAAATATGATGATTCTGGCATTACTCTTGCCAGTCACGAACAGGGCAGTAGAAGATTTGTAAACTGTTATCATTTGGAGAAGAAAATGGATTGTTGTAGAGAGCTCCACAGAAGAGTTGTTTTTTAAGAGGTCAGAAAATCATTTTGAACGGTGAGTTCAAACATGGTTTCCAAGAAGACAAGCAAGTTGTGTGAAGTGACTCAGTCAGATACCTGGGTGATTAATTGCTGAACGTTTACAAAGTGGAACTTTTATAAATATAGAACTGGCCAGAGGATGGAGCTAGTTTTCAGTTCAGAAGAACAGTTTCAAGCCAGTAAAGGGGCAGTTTGTTTATGAAGCCTTTTGGCTGGAAAGAAGTCTTTCGTTTATAAAGCGTCCTAAGGAAGGACGCTCTGTGTCTTTTGACATGGAATGGAAAATGTTTGTCATTTTTTCTGTCACCGGGAGAAACAGTAATGGAGAGAACCATATCTTACAAATGCCTTGAAAGTCACTGAAAAGAAGTACTTGCACTGTCTTCAGTTAAGAAATTTAAAAAGTTAAGTCTGGAATGAAATTCCAGTGGGATTGAGTAGCTGTAAAGGATACTGTTGGGAAAACAGTTGACTCCTTCAGTTTGCTGTTTTTGTCAAGACCTTTCTAACATGTTTTTCAACCCTTTTTGTGTTGAACTTGTATTGTTTGTTAAGGGAACTGTGTGAGAACATTTTCAATAGTTAACCACCACAGGAACCAAACTGCAAAAACAAAACTCTTAATTTATCAGGCCAAGTTTAACCCTGAGATCTGACTTGTCCAGTACCACCATCAGCTGGGTTCAGAATGCTATAACATTTATTTTGGTGTCTTTGGCTTTCTCTAAAGCCAATCAGCAAATGGCATCCTGTGATAGAGTTAGACTTGTGGTTAACCCTAACCCGATCCTATCCTGCTCACTTAAATTTACAGTGACTTTGATTGGAAGTGTGCATATCGTTGGAGTCAGACTTAGTTTTGTTGCACAATGTGGACGAATACACAGATATGTTACGTTATATGTTATATACAGTCCAATATATCGACAGACATCACACAAGCCTGTCTGAATGGGAACACGGACGGGACAAACATCTCTCAGGCCTTTATCCAGGGCCTCAATACTGCAGGGGAGAAGAAAACTGACAATGGACAAACAGCACTTATATTTGGATTTGGTTGAAGTATCACGTTTGTGTAACTGTGCTCCTTTTGAGCTAATAGTTAATGGTATTTTAATTGCTTTATTAAGATAGATGGGTGACTGTTTAATTAACATCTCAGTTCACTCCTAAAGAGAGACTGCAAGGACGCTGGGCTGGTCAATGAAATGCATTCTGGGAATAAATCTGTTGTCAATTAAAGTATGAGCGTCTAGTTTTAATGTTGCACCTTGGGATCAGTGTAATTTTAATTTGTTTTTTTTTCAGAAAACGAAAGGCAGGCCGCCAAATTAGGTAAGACTCCTTTATTACGAGGATCAAAATTGTCAATGAGTTTCTAAGACTTCCAGCATCTGTAGCTGTTACCCTGTCGTCAGTTTCATCTAATGAAGGCAGTACAGTGGCTCAGTGGTTAGCATTGCAGACTCACAGTACCAGGGAGAATGGGAACTGCAGATGCTGGAGATTCCAAGATAATAAAATGTGAGGCTGGATGAACACAGCAGGCCAAGCAGCATCTCAGGAGCACAAAAGCTGACGTTTCGGGCCTAGACCCTTCATCAGAGAGGGGGATGGGGGGAGGGAACTGGAATAAATAGGGAGAGAGGGGGAGGCGGACCGAAGATGGAGAGTAAAGAAGATAGGTGGAGAGGGTGTAGGTGGGGAGGTAGGGAGGGGATAGGTCAGTCCAGGGAAGACGGACAGGTCAAGGAGGTGGGATGAGGTTAGTAGGTAGCTGGGGGTGCGGCTTGGGGTGGGAGGAAGGGATGGGTGAGAGGAAGAACCGGTTAGGGAGGCAGAGACAGGTTGGACTGGTTTTGGGATGCAGTGGGTGGGGGGGAAGAGCTGGGCTGGTTGTGTGGTGCAGTGGGGGGAGGGGATGAACTGGGCTGGTTTAGGGATGCAGTAGGGGAAGGGGAGATTTTGAAACTGGTGAAGTCCACATTGATACCATATGGCTGCAGGGTTCCCAGGCGGAATATGAGTTGCTGTTCCTGCAACCTTCGGGTGGCATCATTGTGGCAGTGCAGGAGGCCCATGATGGACATGTCATCAAGAGAATGGGAGGGGGAGTGGAAATGGTTTGCGACTGGGAGGTGCAGTTGTTTGTTGCGAACTGAGCGGAGGTGTTCTGCAAAGCGGTCCCCAAGCCTCCGCTTGGTTTCCCCAATGTAGAGAAAGCCGCACCGGGTACAGTGGATGCAGTATACCACATTGGCAGATGTGCAGGTGAACCTCTGCTTAATGTGGAATGTCATCTTGGGGCCTGGGATGGGGGTGAGGGAGGAGGTGTGGGGACAAGTGTAGCATTTCCTGCGGTTGCAGGGGAAGGTGCCGGGTGTGGTGGGGTTGGAGGGCAGTGTGGAGCGAACAAGGGAGTCACGGAGAGAGTGGTCTCTCCGGAAAGCAGACAGGGGTGGGGATGGAAAAATGTCTTGGGTGGTGGGGTCGGATTGTAAATGGCGGAAGTGTCGGAGGATAATGCGTTGTATCCGGAGGTTGGTAGGGTGGTGTGTGAGAACGAGGGGGATCCTCTTGGGGCGGTTAGAATACACCTCCTCCCACCCACCCTCCTGCAAAAATTCCATCCCCTATTCCCAATTCCTCCGCCTCCGCCGCATCTGCTCCCACGATAAGACATTCCACTCCCGCACATCCCAGATGTCCAAGTTCTTTAAGGACCGCAACTTCCCCCCCACGGTGATTGAGAACGCCCTTGACCGCGTCTCCCGCATTTCCCGCGACACATCCCTCACACCCCGCCCCCGCCACAACCGCCCCAAGAGGATCCCCCTCGTTCTCACACACCACCCTACCAACCTCCGGATACAACGCATTATCCTCCGACACTTCCGCCATTTACAATCCGACCCCACCACCCAAGACATTTTTCCATCCCCACCCCTGTCTGCTTTCCGGAGAGACCACTCTCTCCGTGACTCCCTTGTTCGCTCCACACTGCCCTCCAACCCCACCACACCCGGCACCTTCCCCTGCAACCGCAGGAAATGCTACACTTGTCCCCACACCTCCTCCCTCACCCCCATCCCAGGCCCCAAGATGACATTCCACATTAAGCAGAGGTTCACCTGCACATCTGCCAATGTGGTATACTGCATCCACTGTACCCGGTGCGGCTTTCTCTACATTGGGGAAACCAAGCGGAGGCTTGGGGACCGCTTTGCAGAACACCTCCGCTCAGTTCGCAACAAACAACTGCACCTCCCAGTCGCAAACCATTTCCACTCCCCCTCCCATTCTCTTGATGACATGTCCATCATGGGCCTCCTGCACTGCCACAATGATGCCACCCGAAGGTTGCAGGAACAGCAACTCATATTCCGCCTGGGAACCCTGCAGCCATATGGTATCAATGTGGACTTCACCAGTTTCAAAATCTCCCCTTCCCCCACTGCATCCCTAAACCAGCCCAGTTCATCCCCTCCCCCCACTGCACCACACAACCAGCCCAGCTCTTCCCCCCCACCCACTGCATCCCAAAACCAGTCCAACCTGTCTCTGCCTCCCTAACCGGTTCTTCCTCTCACCCATCCCTTCCTCCCACCCCAAGCCGCACCCCCAGCTACCTACTAACCTCATCCCACCTCCTTGACCTGTCCGTCTTCCCTGGACTGACCTATCCCCTCCCTACCTCCCCACCTACACCCTCTCCACCTATCTTCTTTACTCTCCATCTTCGGTCCGCCTCCCCCTCTCTCCCTATTTATTCCAGTTCCCTCCCCCCATCCCCCTCTCTGATGAAGGGTCTAGGCCCGAAACGTCAGCTTTTGTGCTCCTGAGATGCTGCTTGGCCTGCTGTGTTCATCCAGCCTCACATTTTATTATCACGGTACCAGGGACCTGGGTTCGATTCCACCCTCGGGCAACTGTCTGTGTGGAGTTTGCATGTTCTCCCCGTGTCTGCGTGGGTTCCCTCTGGGTGCTCCGGTTTCCTCCCACAGTCCAAAGATGTGCAGGTTAGGGTGGATTGGCCATGCTAAATGCAGGGTTATGGAGATAGGAAGTGGGTCTGAGTTTAGATGCTCTTCAGAGGGTCAGTGCACAGTTGATGGACCCAGTGGCCTCTTTTTCCACACTTTCTGCATTCTATATTCTGTGTTTCAAGGGGTGGAGGCAAAGATGTAGTTCAGGATCTTCACTTGGTCTCAATAGGAAAGCGTCTACTGTCCTTCAGAAATACTCTTGGTGCTTGAAGCATTTTGAGAGGATGAAACATTCCAAATAAATGTCATTATTACTTGTGATTTTTAAATCATGAAGTTATATCTCAAACATATTCTCTCTTTCAGAATACGAGAAGCTTCTCCATCAATTAGGTATGAAGTTCATCTACTTGTTGCTTAATTGTTTATCTTTACTGTAACAGTGGTTTATGTTTTTGCATTGTAGTGATTTTTTTGCTGATGTAACAATATGAGATTCAAGTTAAATGGTCATAGAGCTACACAGCACAGAAACAGACCCTTCATTCCAACTCGCCCATGCCAACCAGATATCCCAAATTAATCTAGTCTTGTTTGCCAGCATTTGGCCCACATCCCTCAAACCCTTCTTATTCATGTACCCACCCAGATGCACTTTAAATACAATTGTACCAGCCCCCACCACTTCCTCTGGCAGCTCATTCCATACACGCATCACCCTCTGTGTGGAAAAAGTTACCCCTTAGTTCCCATTTAAATCTTTCCCCTCTCACCTTCAATCTAGTTTTTGCAACTCCTTGTTACGTTAAATTTATGAGCGGCTTATAGAAAACTGTTGATCTGGAAATGATTATAAATGAAGTGGTCAGTTAGCTCAGTCAGCTTGATGGCTGGTTTGAAATGGTAAAGCTATGCCAACAGCCTGGGTTCTGTTCCCATCACTGGGCTGAGGTTACTATGAAGGACTGTCCTCCTCGACCTCTCCCCTCACCAGAGACATGGTGACCCGAAAGTCTTTTTCTTTCTATTCATTCGTGGGATGAGGTTGTCACTGGTGAGGCAGCATCTATTGCCCATCCCTAATTGCCCAGAGGGCAGTTCAGAGTCAACCACATTGCTGTGGGCCTGGAGTCACATGTAGGCCAGGCCTGGTGAGGATGGCAGTTTCCTTCCCCTAAGGATATTAGTGAACCAGATGAGTTTTTCCAACATTCGATGATGGATTCACGGTCATTAGATTCTTAATTCCAGATATTTACTGAATTCAGTTTCCACCATCTGCCATGGCAGGATTTGAACCCAGGTCCCCAGAACAACATCAGCGTCTTTGGATTAACAGTGTGGCGATAGGCCTTTGCCTACCAATCATGTTTACCTCTCGCTTTCTTCCGCTCCCTCTTTCTCTTCCCCTCTCTCTTTTTCTCCCCCTCTCTCTCTCTTTCTTCCCCTCTCTCCGTCTCTCAGTTTTTCTCTGAGAGGGGAAACAATTAAACATGACCTGAGAGACAACGTTTTCGCACAGAGGGTGGTGTGTGTGTGGAATGAGCTGCCAGAGGAAGTGGTGGAGGCTGGTACAAATATAACATTTAACAGGCATCTGGATGGACACATGAATAAGAAGGGTTTTGAGTGATATGGGCCAAATGCTGGCAAATGGGACGAGATTAATTGACGATATCAGGATTGCATGGACGAGTTGGAGCTAAAGGTTCTGTGCTGTATGACTCTATATAACAAAGCTGCCCACAAATTTGGGCTATATCCTGGTGACAGCATTCAACTCCTCTCTGTTCAAAGCACTAGATGTCTTCATATGTCTGCTAATTTGTCTTACGGGGCATCTTAGATTGACTTTGAGTCCATTCTTGTTACCGGATAACCATAAACATGCCCAATATTTTTTAAAATTCATTCATTTTGTCATTGGCGAGGACGGATTTTATTGCCAATCCCAGTTGCCTGTTGAGAAGGTGGTGATAAGCTGCCATCTTCAACCACTGCCATCTGTGGGCGTTAGGTCACCCATTGTGGGTGTTCCTGGGCTTTGACCCAGTGACAGTATCAGGACAGCGACGTAGTCCCAAGTCAGGGTGGTGTCTGAGTATCTTGAAGGGGACTTTACAAGTGGTGGTATATTTCCTCGTTCATTGTGCAGAAAATGAGAAGGTATCACACAATCATTAACACAGGGTTGAATTTTTTTCCAAAAAAACACGATTCCACCCTAGGTTATAGTTTAAAGAGTGCTGCCATCATTTATAACTTCCATCTGTCAATAACTGCCATCATACTTCCCTTCTCTCTCATTTGCTGAGAAATTTGCGCTGTGCTCCGAATACGTTAGAGTGCTTTGAAGTCTATTTGTGAAGAAAGCACCAAAACGAAGCTGACTGATGGTTTAATACTTGCCAAAGAGCCTACAATTCACCAGCAATCCACCAACAGATACACATTGACATGTAGAGATAACAAGGTGTAGAGCAGGATGAACACAGCAGGCCAAGCAGCATCAGCGAGAGCAGGAAGGCTGATGTTTCGGGCCTAGACCCCGACAGCCTTCCTGCTCCTCTGATGCTGCTTGGCCTGCTGTGTTCATCCAGCGCTACACCTTATTATCTCAGATTCTTCAGCACCTGCAGTTCCGACTACCAGATCGACATGTAGTTACCCAGCCAATGACCCACACTTGTTTTTCTAATTCCCTTTGAATATCTTGCTTTTTGAGCATTCCTCAGTATTAGATACGCAAACAATAGAATATTCTGCACAGTGCTTGTGTTTTCCTTTGTATTAGCACCATCATGTTTACAGGGACATTGTGAAATGCACTGGTCGCTGTTAATGGCTTGTGATTTTTTTTTAGAGTGGGACAAGATGCTGAGATGTGTAGGTAAGTGAAATGTTCTTCAAAGTTGTACGTGCACAGAACTATCCAGGAAGAGAGCCACCTGTCCCCAGCCCCTTCCATTTTTCACTCACCTCACCAATGTTGGTTTGATACTGGGTTGGTTTTCACGTCTGCAAAGCCAACTACCCAGCTCTGGTGTGGAAGCAGGCCATTCGGCCCAGCGAGTCCACGCTGCCCTCTAAAGCACAGCCCACCCTCTTCCCTATAACCCTTTGCATTTCCAATGGCCAACCCACCTAACTTACACATCCCTGGGCACTACGGGACAATTTCCCATGGCCAATCCACCCTACCCTGTGCATCTTTGTGGACTGTGGGAGGACATCCACGCCGTCACAGGGAGAATGTGCAAACTGCACACATACGGCCGGCCGAGGGTGGGATCTAACCCAGGTCCCTGTCACCGTGAGGCAGCAGTGCTAACTGCTGAGCCACAGCACTGGTGAAAGATCAGACTGTGTTTCTCCAACACCTACTTCCGGGTGAGCGCTGAGTTGGCTGTAATTAAATGTTGGCCAAAGCTATTGTCCTCTGTCCCCGCTGCAGACAACCACGTTCCTCTCCCCGAGGTTACCATTCTGCAGAAATGGCTAACGCAGAGGGTTGTGGAAGCTCTGTTGTGGAATGTATTTGAGACTACGCTGGAGGGATTGCAGTTTTTTTTTGGTGGAATTGAGGGAAAAAGGGGCAATGGAGTGCAGCCTGAGATCAGGCCACAACACTGGTTCTAATTGGGGGGAGTAGCAGGCCCGATGGGCCGAATGGCCCTCTTGTTGCTCCTGGTCCTTGTGTCACCAGTGCGGGATGAGGGTGGGGAATGTCTCTCGCCTCTTGTGCAGATGCAGGTTTCGATTGCAGTCGGGGGTGGGGGGACGAGGGTGTGAGGTGGATTGGCGAACAAAAGTGTCAGTAACGTCCCTGCTGCAGCTTCAGTCACCCTGGACCCCGACACGGCGAACGGAAACCTGGACGTGTCACTGGATCACCTGGAGGTGAAAGACGGTGGCGGGTGGCGCAACGTCACGGAGAACCCGAAACGCTTCGAGCGGTACCCGTTCGTCGTGGCCAGCGAAGGCTTCCAGTCGGGAAAGCATTACTGGGAGGTGGAGGTGGGAGAGTCCAACAACTGGGACCTGGGCGTGGCCCGGGGCTCGGTGAGACGGAGCGGGCGCATCGACCTGGACGAAGAGAACGGATACTGGGTCGTCGGGCGCTACTGGGACAAGTATGAGGTGAAAAACGTGGAGAAGACGGAGCTGATCCTCAGCGAGAAGCCCACAAAGATCGGGATTTTCCTCAACTGGGAGGAAGGGTTGGTTTCGTTCCACAACGCAGACACGAAAAGCCAGCTCCACGTCTTCAGGACGCACTTTGAGGAGGAGATCTTTCCCTTCTTCTGCCCTTGGCGGTCTCAAGAGCCATTGAGAATCACTCCTGTTACGCTGGAGAGCTGACCATGAACTCTCCTTGAAGCGCAGGGGCAGAGGTGGGCAGCCTAGAGGCCTACTGTCCATCACTTCCATGTCCGTTAGAAACACATACCCAACGATTCTCATCCCACTTTTCAGCTCTTGGCCATGTATGACTTAGCAGCGCAAGTGCAGGAGGTCAGATGTCAACATCTGTTCCCCTTTTTGTTTGTGATGTTTCCCCGCTGTGGACAATGCAAACTGTCCAACTGCTGACTCGAACAGCCTGATGTTTCCTGATGTTGTTTCTGTACGGCAGGTTGTGCTGATCAGAACTGGGAACAAGCCAGCAACTTTAACACTGTTAGCACCGCACTTCACCCATCTGATCCTCCGGCATGTCTCTTTGTACTCTCTCTCTTTTTTTACGTACTCTGTCTCAATGTAATCCCCTTGAGAAACACGTGGAGTGTTGGAAGGATTTTCCAGCAGACTGACAACTAGTTGAAATACTTTAGGAACTGCCCTCCCACATGAAGGGTAAACATCCTGGATTGGCACTTGAAACCTTTTCTCAATCAGGGACGGTACAGTTACCAACTGAACCACAAGATGTGCCTAAAGGGGGCTGATTCCGGTGCTGCCACCATCCTGGAGTGGGATTTGAACCTAGATCGTCGTCTCTCGAGAGTTGTCCAATATGCCACAGCTGGCTGACATCTGGAATTGTGCTCAGCACAATCTTACATGGAGAGATACCAGAACGTTCTGTAACCATCACCTTAACCTCTCAGTCCTGACTACAACCAAAGTGTCCCTTCACATCTTGATTTGACTGGATAATTAATGTCTTCTGTCTGATATCCAGGAGCGATTAACCATGGCGACTGTTTTATTTCACCTGTTTGTACCAGAGGCAAACTGAGCAACACATTCGTTCCCTCAGTTTTATATCAGCTCATCCTTCAGGAAATGTGAAATTAAATCTGTTTGTTTCATTTTTGTTTTGCTGTTTCTCTTCAGTTGTAATAGCAAATGCTGATTGGAACAACTGGACTCAGCACATGGTGTTGCCCTGAAAGTGTGTAGCCATGAATTTACGGGTTTAAGTATAACACAAGGAAACTTCTTCACTCTCCTGCCCCCATGTCTGTCCTGACGGCCACGCCTCTGCTCTCCTGACTCACGTTTGGAAGATTGTGTTGAGAAGGTGGGACAAGTAACTTATGTTTCCAATTTCGACTTACTCACAGGATACTGGGAGGTGCCTTCATTCAAGATTGATGGAAATTTCAGCTTTTGTAACCCCGAATGGACTGTACCAGTTTAAAGTCGTGCCATTCAGTAAGAAGAATACACTAACCATATCTTAAGGACTAACCAATAAGGTCATTTCCAGATTACCCAAGTGTACATCGACCTGATGGGTTTTAGTCACACATGGTGGGAACATTTGCAGCATCTAGCAGAATTGTTTAATTGACTTTGGGAGGTGGGCTCGGTGATAAAGCTGACTAACAGTGAGTTTGCAAAAGCCCAAGTCACATTTTCTCACCCTACCCTTGGACAAGGACAGAAGGCCCCTTGGAATGTGAAAACAAAGGCCATTGGGAGAGTTTCCCATACCATCGACGAAGAGGGCATTGTTACAATTGCTGGGGTTAGTGAAAATTTTATTGCAAATCTGTTCTGAATTTTAGCAGTGTTGTTGCTCCACTGACTGACCTATTGAAGAAGTGCAGAAAATCTCAGGGGATGGGAGAATATCAGAAAAGCCTGAAAGCAGAGTTGACCTTCTCCCTGATCTCAGCCACTCCCAATTACACAAAAGCCATTCAAGCAGCTATTAATGTGATTGATTTGGCTGTTGGTGCTGTACTTTTTTCCAGAAGATGACAAGTGTCCTGAATATTCGTCAAAAGAAATATTCCACCGTTCAGAAAGAGACCTTGAGTTTGGTGCTGGCATTGCTTATAATATAAATGTTGTAATGTACCGGAGACAATTGTGTCTACTGAACATAAACCCTTAATATTTTTGGAAAACATTGAAGGTACCAGCCTGACAAAAAGAAGTTTATTATTACAGCCGTTTACCTCAAAAATTATGCACATGACAGGATGAGAGAACGTAATTGGCCATGTGTTGTCATAACTTTGAAGAAAGGTTGAGGTGTTCAGTGACAGAGGAAACTGGGCCATTTTACATACTTAAAGTTAATGCAATGTATATGTATACTGATGACATGAAACTGACATCTTTGAAAATGAAGTCAGCTTTGCATATCGTGGTTCATTTTTTTTTTGAGGGGGGAGGGTGTGACGATACTGTGCCTTTAGGCGATATGTCCTGTGCTGTATCCCTTGCAGAGGGGTGGTGTCACAATGTTGCTGAAATGCATCATTTAGATGTGGAGTTGGTGAACAGCTTTGAGTTCGACCCTGTATTTTTATATCGAGTAAGGCCAAAGATTCATGAGTGAGTGGACTCACTCTCACACAGACATAGCCAGCTTTAGTTTGGCTTTCAGTTAGCTCAGTAGGTTTTTGCTCAGGCTGAAAGCTTGAGTTCTCTGCTGCTAGGTTTCCTGCACTGGGGTAGAAGCCAAATTCCTCAAATGGATCACAGCACATTAACAATGCTAGATAATAAAGTGTGAAGCTGGATGAACACAGCAGGCCCAGCAGCATCTCAGGAGCACAAAAGCTGACATTTCGGGCCTAAACCCTTCATCAGAGAGGGGTATGGGGTCAGGGTTCTGGAATAAATAGGGAGAGAGGGGGAGGCGGACTGAAGATGGAGAGAAAAGAAGATAGGTGGAGAGGAGAGTATAGGTGGGGAGGTAGGGAGGGGATAGGTCAGCCCAGGGAAGACGGACAGGTCAAGGAGGCGGGATGAGGTGGTAGGTAGGAAATGGAGGTGCGGCTTGAGGTGGGAGGAAGGGATGGGTGAGAAGAAGAACAGGTTAGGGAAGCGGAGACAGGCTGGGCAGGTTTTGGGATGCAATGGGGGGAGGGGACGAGATGGGCTGGTTTTGCGATGCAGTGGCGGGGAGGGGATGAACTGGGCTGATTTTGGGATGCAGTGGGGGAGGGGGAGATTTTGAAGCTTGTGAAGTCCACATTGATACCATTGGGCTGCAGGGTTCCCAAGCAGAATATGAGTTGCTGTTCTTGCAACCTTCGGGTGGCATCATTGTGGCAGTGCAGGAGGCCATTGATGGACATGTCGTCTGAGGAATGGGAGGGGGAGTGGAAATGGTTTGCGACTGGGAGGTGCAGTTGTTTATTGCGAACCGAGTGGAGGTGTTCTGCAAAGCGGCCCCCAAGCCTCTGCTTGGTTTCCCCAATGTGGAGGAGGCCACATCGGGTGCAATGGATACAATATACCACATTGGCAGATGTGCAGGTGCTTGATATGGGAGGTTATCTTGGGGTCTGGGATCGGGGTGAGGGAGGAGGTGTGGGGGCAAGTGTAGCATTTCCTGCGGTTGCAGGGGAAGGTGCCGGGTGTGGTGGGGTTGGAGGGCAGTGTGGAGCGAACAAGGGAGTCACGGAGAGAGTGGTCTCTCCGGAGAGCAGACAGGGGTGGGGATAGAAAAATGTCTTGGGGGGTGGGGTCGGATTGTAGATGGCGGAAGTGTCGGAGGATGATGCATTGTATCCGGAGGTTGGTGGGATCGTGTGTGAGAATGAGGGAGATACTCTGGGGGCAGTTGTGGTCGGGGGAGGGTGGTGTGAGGGATGTGTTGCGGGAAATGCAGGAGACGCAGTCAAGGGTGTTCTCGACCACTGCGGGGGGAAAGTTGTGGTCCTTGAACAACATGGACATCTGGGATGTGCTGGAGTGGAATGCCTCATCCTGGGAGCAGAAGCGGAGGAATTGGGAATAGGGGATGAAATTTTTGCAGGAGGGTGGGTGGGAGGAGGTGTATTCTAGGTAGCTGTGGGAGTCGGTGGACTTGAAATAGACATCAGTTTCCAGCTGTTTCACTGGAATAATACACGCAGATTGGGCAGCTGCGATCCTTATTTGCATATATCCCTTAAAAGGAAACTTGCCTCACCACCATCCCCCCCCCGCCTTCATGCTGCCTCCTGATTTGTGGAGAGATTTCCCCAGATACACTGCAAGTAAAGTTCAAACTTCACTCTGTTTTCGAAACACTCCTCAAACTTTGATGTGAACACGAATAAAAGCGACGTCCAAAACTGCCTCGTGAAACCTGAAGCTTTTATTTTTGCGAATTTGTTTAACCCTTTGTTTACCTTTAACTCTGCAAATATCTCTTCAATCTGATACATGACTTCGCCGGAAATGTTATTCAAGATTAAGGGGTGCCAGGGAGAAGTGAATATTTCTCAACAAGATTTGGATGAGACATTAAACTGAGATAACCACCTCCTCTGGCTGCACGCTCCAGCGACTGACCACCCTCTGTGTCCAAAATAAAACAGCCTGTGATTAAGATTTAAATAACGTTGGTTGTGTGTCTGATTTACTTATTTACATTAACAATGAGACATGGTTCACCATGAGACTTAGTCGATTATCGTCGAATCTCAAGATGGATACATATGTGCCCAACTTTACAAAAGCCGTCTTACCCTTTAAATTCCTGAGTAACATTACAGTTCTTAAATGCCCTCAGACTGGTTTACAATCTGCTTTTTGTTGTTTTTATTTCAAAAATGTACTCTATTCGTTAAAATTTTTTGCATATACACATTGTCACAAATGCGGTTTGATTCTACACGGTAGCATATCAAGTAAACAAGTCCATATGAAGGGCAATATCCAAAACATTGACTGCTCCTTTACTCCAGATGATGCCTGGCCAGCTATGTTTTCCAGTGTCTTATTTGTCTAAGGTGGATTCCAGCATGTGAAGAAGTGGAAGCTTTGGCCAGAGGGACGAGTAAGTGGATCAGCAGCAGCGTGTGGAGGGGCCTGCGATGAGGAGCAAGAGGTTGGGAATCCATGCTCATCCTCAGGCCCAAGGGCTCCAGTTCGCACGCGGTCCCTGTCACACAGACTCTGGGCAATGTCAAGCAGCAGAGGAGGAGGAACAAGAAGAGAGAAAGATGAACTCAATTGCAGTGAAATCTTGCATGACATTCAGTGACAAGATGGTACCACAGCATGGCAACATTTTGCATATAACACATAAAAATTGACTTTCCTCTGTACCTTTATCTACATGCGACAATAAATCTAAATCTAATCTGTTTGTGAGGGGAGTGGTCTTAGGGGAATCCTGTGCTGCCAGCCCATCTGCCCGGTGGTCAGCCAAGATGGTGTCTTCAAGCTACAAGGGCGTCAGGCTGTCCCAAGTCAAAATAGAGATAGCTGGACACTTTCAGCAGGTCTGGCAGCATCTGTAGAGAAAACGCGGGGTTCATGTGTTGGTCCAGTGGGCCTTCCTTGGAATGGTTTTCCTGTTTGCTCAAAAGCGGACCCCGGAGTTTCTGTTTTCTATCCTGCAGCCTATACCAGCTGTTCATAAAACTTACCCGTCAGTGCCAACTCTGCTTTTCTTCAGGTTTCCACTAACGTCTGTACCATCTCCCTCATTCAGCCTACCACCTCGTTCCTCTACCTTCATTTCTGCCTCACCTATCTCTTCCCCCACGGACAGCTTTCTGTCTTTCTTTAAAACGATATTAATCTTGTGGATTTGCACAGAAGCAAACTGACCCACAGAGCTGAACACAACTTACCAGGTAAAATGGTTTAAGAAGCATCAAGACAGATGCATAGAACTGCGCTGTAAATCTGGAAGGAAAAACATAAGCTGCCAAGAAGTGTCGCTCTTCGAAGCTGCCAGACCGGCATAAGACTGTAACTAGGAACACCGACTAACTTAATCACAAAAACTCTTTTTTTAAAAAAACGATACTAACCGGGGAGAGCGCGAACGCAGTCCCCCACTACCAGGCAAGTATCCCGCATTTGGGGCATCGCAGGCGTCAGTACACCTGAAGTGCAATGGGCCAGTCTCGTCCTGGGAGAACTTTTTTTTATTTGAAAAAAATATACTTTATTCATAGAATGTACAAAAATAACATATTTATACACCTACACAGTCATGAAACTGCTCCGGGTTACCTGGGGGTACGTACAGCAACTAAAAGAAAAAAAACAAAACAAAGAAAAAAATCCCTGGCGGTCGTCTCCCCGCACAGCCCCTGTTGGCCCCCTAACCAGTTGCGGAAGGTGCCAACTGTGCCCAGTTACCAGATGGGGCCCCTTTTTCTATTCTGGACGAGGGGTTTCATACGGTCAATTACTCGCTCAATTAGTCGAGCTCCACGCATAAATTGACATTTAGATTTACTTCAGTACAGGAGTAAAGTTAAAAAACACATCACCATCTAAGGTAGAAAAATATCGATGTACAAATATACTTCTTTGAGTACTATCCCAGTAAAACAGGAGTCTTGGAGATGCGCTGTGATCCGTTTGAAGAATTGTGCTTGTGCTCCGCCAGAGAAGCTTCGGTGGGTGATTTTCCGATGTTGGTAGTATTCAAAGAAACAAAGTTATTAGAATAAGTTGTAAAAAAAGGAATAAGTTAATAGTTAATATTAAAGTCACTGTTAACACAGACTGCTGAAGTTGCTACCGATTTGATCTCCTGGTAACTCGAGAACACGGACCTGCACGATCCACGCGCACACCGAGCTAAGAAGAGTGCTGCGGGCGTCTGACAGCCCAAATCCAAGACTATACGACAACATGCTGCCAGACCACGCTGGCTCGACCTATGGGATAAAAGCACGTGTCTACCATTTTTTTTCCAGAAATCAGGGGAGAGCGCGAACGCAGTCCCCCACTACCACAAATTTTGCAGTCGAGTATCCCGCATTTGGGGACATCGCAGGCGTCAGCACACCCGAAGTGCAATGGGCTAGCCTCGTCCTGGGAGAACCACCTTGTTGATCATGGTATCTCCCCTGCCAGGTAAGTATGCTCACAATTCTCACTCGCTCACATCCCACAACACCCGCTACCTCTCACACTCACATTCGCTCTGTTTTCGCACATCGATAAGTCACCCACCGAAGGTTCTGCGCCGGGGAAGGAGCCCAATTCCTTACGTGGATCACAGCACATCTCAAGACTCCTGTTTTACTGGGATAGTACGCAATCGAGCGACTGAGATTCTTATTTACATATATCCCTTCGAAGGGAAACACTCCGCCCCCCCTGCCACCACGCCGCCTCCTGATTCGTGGAGAGAATCCCCCAGATACGCTGCACGTTCGAACTTCACTCATGTGAACGCGAATAAAAGCGACTTCCAAAACTGCCTCGTGAAACCTGAAGCTTTTATTTTTTGTGAACAAGTCTAACCCTTTGTTTACCTTTAACTCTGCAAATGTCTCTTCAATCTGATACATGACTTCGCCGGAAATCTTATTCAAGATTAAGGGGTGCCAGGGAGAAGTGAATATTTCTGGACAAGATTTAAACTGAGATAACCACCTCCTCTGGCTGCACGCTCCAGCGACTGACCACCCTCTGTGTCCAAAATAAACGGCCTGTGATTAAGATTTTAATGACGTTTGGTTGTGTGTCTGACTTGTTCACATTAACAATGAGACATGGTTCACCATAAGACCTCGTCTATTATCGTCGAATCTCAACTCGGATACAATATGTGTCCAACTCTACAAAAGCCGTCTTACCCTTTAAATTCTTGAGTAACATTACAGTTCTTAAATGCCCTCAGACTGGTTTACAATCTGCTTTTGTTGTTTTTATTTAAAAAATGTACTTTATTCATTAAACGTTTTGTATATACACATTGTCACAGCAGCATATCAAGTAAAAAAGTCCTTATGAAGGGTAATATACAAAACATTGAGTGCTCCTTTCCTCTAGATGCTGCCTGGCCTGCTGTGTTCTTGCAGTGTCTTGTTTGTCTAAGTTGGATTCCAGCCACTGCAGTTCTTTTAATCTTAAACAAATAAAACGTTTGAATTTGACTCAATCCCAACAAACCAAAGGTATCTCTTCTCCAAGCACGTCTAAAGTACACAGATCCTTGAAAGTTGCCACCCAGGTTGACAGGGCTGTTAAGAAGGCATTACAGTGTTTTAGCTTTTATTAATAGAGGGATTGAGTTCCAGAACCAAGAGGTTGTGCTGCAGCTGTACAAAACTCTGGTGCGGCTGCACTTGGAGTATTGCGTACAGTTCTGGTCACCGCATTATAAGAAGGATGTGGAAGCTTTGGAAAGGGTGCAGAGGAGATTTACTAGCATGTTGCCTGGTATGGAGGGAAGGTCTTATGAGGAAAGGCTGAGGGACTTGAGGCTGTTTTCGTTAGAGAGAAGAAGGTTGAGGGGTGACTTAATTGAAACATAAAAGATAATCAGAGGGTTAGATAGGGTGGATAGGGAGAGCCTTTTTCCTAGGATGGTGACGGCGAGCATGAGGGGGCATAGCTTTAAATGGAGGGGTGAAAGATATAGGACAGATGTCAGAGGTAGTTTCTTTCCTCAGAGAGTAGTAAGGGAATGGAACGCTTTGTCTGCAATGGTAGTAGATTCGCCAACTTTAGGTACATTTAAGTCGTCATTGGATAAGCATATGGACGTACATGGAATAGCATAAGTTAGATGGGCTTCAGATCGGTATGACAGGTCGGCACAACATCGAGGGCCAAAGGGCTTGTACTGTGCTGTGATGCTCTATGTTCTATGTCAATTTATATTTTCCTCAGCTAACAGAGGTTGCCGTGGATACCCACATGGGCCCTAATTATGCCTGTCTCTTCATGGGGTTCATGGAATATTCGCAGAACCCTAGGATCCCTACAGTGTGGATACAGGCCCTTCTGCCCAACAAGTCCACACCAAACCTCAGAGCATCCCTCCCACCTGTTACAGCTGCCTGCCTGTCTCCTTCCCTTACCCTACCTCCTCTCCCTCACCTCACCGTGTCTCCCTCATCATACCTTCTCTACCACATCCTACCTTCTCTGCCTCATCCCAACTTCTATTGCTCACCCTACCTTCTCTCCCTTACGTGACCTTCCCTCATGGCCTCCTCGAGCTGTCTTGCTTGTTCAGCTCCGGGGACCAAGGCCCTAGCGCTGCTCCTCCCGTCTCGTGGCTGGTCCTGAACTCAGGCTTTCAGCTTTGGACTGGGGCCTAGCGGTAGCTGCGCAGCCTACATATGGCCCTTTTGCCTGAGCTCCTGTTACCACAGCAGCGGGAGGTCATTGCACCCCTCCTACACCCAGCTCAGTGTTTGTGTAACCTGCAGTAATTTTATAACAACTCCCCCAGTCCTGTGTTACATAAACCCCAGCAATTTTATAACAACTTCCCGGAGCCCAGTGTTGAAATAACACCCGGTAAGTTTATAATAACTCCCCAGCCCACTGTATATGTAGCTCCCAGTAAGATTATGACAGCTCCTCCAGCCCAGTGTTTATAAAATCCCCAGTAGGTTTATTACTCCCTAGCCCAGTGTTTATATAACACCCAGCAAATTTGTAACAACCCTGAGATGTTATTGGGATAACATTCCATTGATTTCTATACTTCTAGAAATTAAAGTCTTTTATCTGCCTACACGTAGGTATGCAGGCACTGCCCTGAAGCTTCCTGCCCAGCTAGGAATTCAGTGTAAAACTTTTGTAACTCCTTATCTTCCCACACATCGGTATGCAGACACTGTCTTAAGCTTCCTGACCGAATAAAATTAGAATTAAACTGTTTCAAATAGGGTCAAGTGGGGAACATTTGTAAAGGTGTGAAACCTCTAAAGCATGTAACTTCTGTCTCTGACAAAGGGGCCAGGGCACTGACTTTGTTCTAGCCAGACACACCGGCAATTTGAAATCACAATCTATCCCGATAACAACTTGAAATCGCCTCCTGCCATTAGCAGCCACTTCACTAGCAATCGATACTATATCCTGGTCTTTTATGTTCTTGATGTAATAATTGTTTGGTATCCTGTCTTTATCTGTTGTAGTAATTGTTTTATGTATCATGCCATTGTAAATTGTGAAATCGTTTTTTGTATTGTGTCTTTTGTAAAGTATAAAAAGCGGGTACTGTCTGCTGCTCGAATTACTTGCGAGACTCTGCACTCTGTGCCAGGTTGAGTACAGTGATTCTCCACAGCTTGTACTTGCTTTGTAATAAAAGGATTTGTGTTTTTCTAAACAGGTCAGCGTCTTAATAATGCATCAAGTCTGTGAGGGTCTCCGAAAATGAACTTGACAACCCCAGCCCAGTGTTTATACAAACTCCTGAATCTCTGTAAATTTATAAATTACTCACCCCTCCATTTCACCTCCTCTGGTAGCTCATTCCATACACACGTCACCCTCTGCATGAAAAAGTTGCTCCTCACGTCTCTTTTAAATCTTTATCCTCTCACCTTAAAACCTATGCCCTCTACATTTGCATTTGTCCTGGGGAAAAGACCTGGACACCCTGTACATTCCCCTCATAGTTTTATAAGCTTCTCTGAGGTCAACCCTCAACTTTCGATGCTCCAGGGAAAATAGCCCCAGTCAATTCAGCCTCTGCCTAGAGGTTAAAACCTCCAACCCTGGCAACATCATTCTAAATCTCCTCTCAACTCTTTCATGTTTAACCACATCTCTCCTATCGCAGGGAGACCAGAATTGAATGCAGTATTCTGAAAGTGGCCGAGCCAATGTCCTATACAGCTGCAATGTGACATCCCAACTCCTAATCTCAATGCACTGACCAATGAAGGCAAGCGTACCAAACGCCTTCTGCACCACCCTGTCTACCAGCAACTTCACTTTCAAGGAACTATGTACCTGCACCCCAAGATCTCTTTGTTCACCAACACTTCCTGGGCCCTACTATTAATTGCATATATCAAAGAACAAAGAACAAAGAAACCTACAGCAGAGGAACAGGCCTTTCGGCCCTCCAAGCCTGCGCCAATCAAGATCCTCTGTCTAATCTGTCACCTATTTTCTAACGGTCTGTGTCTGTTTGCTCCCTGCCCATCCATGTACCTGTCTTAAAAGATGCTAACGTGTCTGCGTCTACCACCTCCGCTGGCAACGTGTTCCAGGCACCCACCACCCTCTGTGTAAAGAACTTTCCACACATATCTCCCTTAAACTTTCCTCCTCTCACTTTGAACTCATAACCCCTAGTAATTGAGTCCCCCACTCTGGGAAAAAGCTTTTTGCTATCCACCCTGTCTATACCCCTCATGATTTTGTAGACCTCAATCAGGTTCCCCCTCAATCTCTGTCTTTCTAATGAAAATAATCCTAATCTACTCAACCTCTCTTCATAGCTAGCACCCTCCATACCAGGCAACATCCTGGTGAACCTCCTCTGCACCGTCTCCAAAGCATCCACATCCTTTTGGTAATGTGGCGACCAGAACTGCACACAGTACTCCAAATGTGGCCGAAACAAAGTCCTATACAACTCAACATGACCTGCCAAATCTTGTACTCAATACCCCGCCCAATGAAGGACAGCATGCCATATGCCTTCTTGACTACCCTATTGACCTGCGTTGTCACCTTCAGGGAACAATGGACCTGAACACCCAGATCTTTCTGTTCATCAATTTTCCCTAGGACTTTTCCATTTACTGTACAGTTCACCCTTGAATTTGATCTTCCAAAATGCATCACCTCGCATTTGCCTGGATTGAACTCCATCTGCCATTTATCTGCCCGACTCTCTAGTCTATCTATATTCTGCTGTAATCTCTGACAGTCCCCTTCACTATCAGCTACTCCACCAATCTTAGTGTCATCAGAAAACTTGCTGATCAGGCCACCTACACCTTCCTCCAGATCATTTACATATATCACAAACAACAGTGGTCCCAACACGGATCCCTGTGGAACACCACTGGTCACAGGTCTCCAATTTGAGAAACTCCCTTCTGCTACTACCCTCTGTCTCCTGTTGCCTAGCCAGTTTTTTATCCATCTAGCTAGCACACCCTGGACCCCATGTGACTTCACTTTCTTCATCAGCCTGCCATGACGAACCTTATCAAATGCCTTACTGAAGTCCATGTATATGACATCTACAGCCTTTCCCTCATCAATCAACTTTGTCATGTCCTCAAAGAATTCTATTAGGTTGGTAAGACGTGACCTTCCCTGCACAAAACCATGTTGCCTATCACTGATAAGCCCACTTTCTTCCAAATGGGAATAGATCCTATCCCTCAGTATCTTCTTCAGTAGCTTCCCTACCACTGACATCAGGCTCACCGGTCGATAATTACCTGGATTATCCTTGCAGCCCTTCTTAAACAAGGGGACAACATTAGCAAGTCTCCAGTCCTCCAGGACCTCACCCGTGTCTAAGGACACTGCAAAGATATCTGTTAAGGCACCAGCTATTTCCTCTCTTGCTTCCCTCTGCAACCTGGGATAGATCCCATCCGGACCTGGGGCCTTGTCCACCTTAATGTCTTTTAGGATACCTAACACTTCCACAAGTCCTGCCCTGGTTTGCCCTACCAAAATGCATCACCTCGCATTCATCTAAATTAAACTCCAACTGCTGCTCTTGAGCCCATCTGATCAAGATCCCCTTGTACTCTGAGATAATCTTCTTCACTGTCCATTGCACCACCAACTTAACTGTCATCTGTAAATGTACGAGCCATACGTCTGACATTTACAGCCAACCATTAATATAAATGACGAAAAGCCATGATCTGAATGAATAGTGGGTTAGAATTATCAGGTTGGATGGTCCACTCCTGTTACTATGTTATAAGGCAGCCACTGTCGCTGTGCAGACAGCTGGAGCGCATGTCTTCCCTCATGCTGTCAGAACTGAAGCTCCAGTCACATTCAGCTCCACAGACCCAAACAGATGGATCACTGCTTTCCTTAGCTGGAGTAGACCCTGTATTGCAATGAAGAGCTGTTTGAAGTTACAGAACAAAAACAAGCAAAATGTTGTTGTCAATACACTGCAAAATACTGCTTCTATTCTGAATACCTCCTCTCATCCCCAGCAACACAGGGACAGGAGTAGACCATTCCGCCCGCCATTTAATACGCTCATGGCTAATTGAACAGTTACAAGTTAGCCACACTATCCCCATAATCCTTTTTGCCAGCTGTATTCAAATCTAACCTCTACAGATGTCGAATTGCTGATCTTTTCCAATTTAAATACCACCATCTGTCAGAGTGGGACTCAGATCTGCACCTCAAAATATCTCCCGATCTGGGGATAGTGCCAATATTCCCATTGCCTCCCCCAGACACCACACTCTATAATCCATTACATCCCTTCTCTGTTGCAAATGCACAAAACTATTTGCCAAAAGAATCATGAAGACTGTTACAAACACACAGGCAGTGAGTTCCGTACCCGCAGCACTACATGGAAAACAAGCGCTTTCCGGCTCCTTTGATGCTGCTTGGCCTGCTGTGTTCATCCATCTCTGCACCTTGTTATCTGTCCAGTACCTGCAGTTCCTACTATCCCAAAAATTCTGTATTCTTTCCCATGCAACAATTGTAAATGTTTCATCTGGACTTATCAAAAAAAACTCAGAAATGGCTTCTTTAAATTAACTCTTTCAAACTCATTCCCAAAGTTAAATATCCTCATTTGTTGTCTTCAGCACTCCATTGGATAAAGTCCCAGCTTGGCATCACTTCCTGTCTGCAGCAGCTCCTCAATTTTAACCAATGATATGGATGGAATGTTGGCTCAGTGGTTAGCACTGCCATCTGACAGTGCAGGGACTCAGGTTCAGTTCCATCTTAGACATGATTTTTGTAAGCTGCATTCAGTCGTGAAATTGGCATCCAGTCTCGAACTTCCTCCCTTTCCAGCTGAGGGTGAATCTCGTGGATTTGCACAGAAGCAAACTTACCCACAGAGCTGAACACAACTTACCAGGTAAAATGGTTTAAGAAGCATCAAGACAGATGCATAGAACTGTGCTGTAAATCTGGAAGGAAAAACATAAGCTGCCAAGAAGTGTCGCTCTTCGAAGCTGCCAGACCGGCATAAGACTGAAACTAGGAACACCGACTAACTTAATCACAAAAACTCTTTTTTTAAAAAAGATACTAACCGGGGAGAGCGCGAACGCAGTCCCCCACTACCACAAATTTTGCAGTCGAGTATCCCGCATTTCGGGAATTCGCAGGCGTCAGCACACCTGAGGTGCAATGGGCTAGCCTCGTCCTGGGAGAACTTTTTTTTATTGAAAAAAATATACTTTATTCATAGATGGTACAAAAAAGAAAACATATTTATACACCTACACAGTCATACAACCGCTCCGGGTTACCCAGGGGGTACATACAGCAACTAAAAGAAAAGAAACAACAAAACAAAAAAATCCCTGGCGGTCGTCTGCCCGCACAGCCCCTGTTGGCCCCCTGCCGTTACCAGATGGGGCCCCTTTTTCTATTCTGGACGAGGGGTTTCATACGGTCAATTACTCGCTCAATTAGTTGAGCTGCACGCATAAATTGACATTTAGATTTACTTCAGTACAGGAGTAAAGTTAAAAAACACATCACCATCTAAGGTAGAAAGATATCGATGTACAATTATACTTTAGTAGAAAGTATTCAAAGAAACAAAGTTATCAGAATAAGTTGAAAAAAAGGAATAAGTTAATAGTTAATATTAAAAGTCGCCGTTTACACAGACTGCTGAAGTTGCTACCGATTTGATCTCCTCCTCGTACCTCGACCCACCCACAACGGAGATACCGCCACAGAGAGCTGACAACAGCGCTACGGGCTACTGAAAACCGTAATTCAAGACCACACGGAGACAACACAACGAGTTCTACTTAAAGGACAAATATAAAACTGTCTTTTGTTTCAAAAAGATCAGGGGAGAGCGCGAACGCAGTCCCCCACTACCACAAATTTTGCAGTCGAGTATCCCGCATTTGGGGACATCGCAGGCGTCAGCACACCCGAAGTGCAATGGGCTAGCCTCGTCCTGGGAGAACCACCTTGTTGATCATGGTATCTCCCCTGCCAGGTAAGTATGCTCGCAACTCTCACTCGCTCACATCCCACAACACCCGCTACCTCTCACACTCACATTCACTCTGTTTGCCAACATCGCAAAATCACCCACCGAACCTTCCCTGCCAGAAGTGAAGCCCAGTTCCACACGTGGATCACAGCACATCTCCAAAGCCCTTGTTTTCCTGGAATAATACTCAAGATCGCTGCTACGACTGCTATTTGCATATATCCCTTAAAAGGAAACGCTCCGCCCCCCCAGTTGCCTTCAGGCTGCATCTTGAACCGCGGAAAGAAATCCCCAGATACACTGCAAGTTCGAACGCCGCTCTGTTTTGAAAACACTTTTCACAATTTGTTGTGAACGCGAATAAAACAACTTCTAAACCTGCCTCGTGAACCCTGAAACTTTTATTTGTGTCAGAGATAATAGAAACTGCCGATGCTGGAGAATCCGAGACAACAAAGTATAGGGTCCAGGCCTGAAACGTCAGCTTTCCTGCTCCTCTGATGCTGCTTGGCCTGCCTGCTGTGTTCGTCCAGCTCTGCAGTTTGTTTGCTTTCTTTTGTGAACGAGTCTAAACCTTTGTTTAACTTTAGCTTTGCAAATCTCTCTTCGGTCTGATACATGACTCCAGGAGAAATCGCACTCAAGCTTTAGGGGTGCCAGGGAGCAATAAACATTTCTCGACAAAATTTGGATGAAATCACCGCCTCCTCTGGTTGCACTTACAGCGCTTCTACTCACTCTGCGTCCAAACTAAAGGCCTGCGATTTAAGATTTAAGTAGCGTTTGGGTGTGTGAATGATTTACTCGTTTACAGTAACAATGAGATATGATGTTTCATGAGCCCTAGTTTATTGTCGTTGAAACACAAGATGGATACATATGAGTGCAACTCTATAAAAACCAGCTTACCTTTTAAATTCCCGAGTAACATCACAGTTCATAAATGACCTCAGATAACAAGGTGTAACATCATAGGATGCTGCTTGGCCTGCTGTGTTCATCTAGCTATGCACTTTGTTATCTCAGATGCTCCAACATCTGCAGTTCCTACTATCTCTCAAATGACCTCACGCTGGTTTACAATTTGATTTTTGATGTTTTTATTTCAAAATTAGACTGTATTCATTAAAAAATTGTGCATGTGCATTGTCACAAATACAGTTTGATTCCACACTAGCATATCGAGTAACCTTACGAAGGGTAATATCGGAAACATTGACTGCTCCTTTCCTCCAGGTGTGAGCCTTACTTCGGTTGTGGGTACAGTGTTGGGAGAGGATTATAAGAGATAAGAGTTATCATCATCTGGAAAGGAATCACTTGATTGGGGTAGCCAACACGGTTGTGTGGAGGGTAGGTCGTGCCTCACAAACCTTATTGAGTTCTTTGAGAAGCTGACTAAACAGGTGGATGAGGGTAAAGCGGTTGATGTGGTGTAAATGGATTTCAGTAAAGCGTTCGATAAGGTTCCCCGCGGTAGGCTGTTTCAGAGAATGCGGAGACGTGGGATTGAGGGTGATTTTGTAGTTTGGATCAGAAATTGGCGATCTGTAAGAAGACAGAGGGTGGTGATTGACAGGAAATGTTCATCCTGGAGTTCAGGTACTAGTGGTGTACCGCAAGGATCTGTTTTGGGGCTACTGCTGTTTGCCATTTTTATAAATGACTTGGATGAGGGCGTAGAAGGACGGGTTAGTAAATTTACGGATGACACTAAAGTCAGTGGAGTTGAAAGTCGGTGGAGTTGTGGACAGGGTGGAAGGAGGTAGCAGGTTATAGAGGGACATAGATAACCTGAGAGCTTGGCTGAGAGGTGGAAAATGGAGTTTAACGTGGAAAAGTGTGAGGTGATTCACTTCGGAAGGAGTAACAGGAACTCAGAGTACTGGGCTAATGGTAAGATTCTTGGTGGTGTGGATGAGCTGAGAGATCTGGGTGTCCATGGACAGAGATCCCTGCCACCCAGGTCGATGGGTTGTTAAGAAGGCGTATGGTGTGTTAGGTTTTATTGGTAGAGGGACTGAGTTTCGGAGACATGAGGTCATGTTGCAGCTGTACAAAACTCTGGTGTGGCCGCACTTGGAGTATTGCCAACAGTTCCAGTCGCTGCATTTTAGGACAGATGTGGAAGCATTGGAAAGGGTGCAGAGGAGATTTACCAGCATGTTGCCTGCTATGGAGGGAAGGTCTGATCAGGAAAGGCTAAGGGACTTGAGCCTGTAATTGTTAGAGCGAAGAAGGTTAAGAGGCGACTTAATAGAGACATACCAGATGATCAGAGAATTAGATAGGGTGGGCAGTGAGAGCCTTTTTCCTCGGATTGTGATGGCTAGCACGAAGGGACATAGCTTTAAATTGAGGGGTGACAGATATAGGACAGAAGTCAGAGGTACATTCTTTACTCAGAGAGTAGTGAGAGTGTGGAATGCCCTGCCTGCAACAGTAGTAGACACACCAGTGTTTAAGGGCATTTAAATGGTCATTGGATAATGGAATAGTGCAGGGTAGATGGGTTTCAGATCAGTTTCACAGGTCAGCAAAACATCGAGGGCCAAAGAGCCTGTACTGTGCTCGGTTCTACATTCCAGATGCTGCCTGACCTGCTGAGCTTCTCCAGCAAATTTGTGTTTGCACCTCATTTATAGCATGCACAGTTTTTTCATTTTTTAAATTATTTGTCTGAGTTGGATTCCAGAATCTGTCATCCTTTTTACCTCAAACAAATAAAACATTTGACTTTGACGACATCCCAACAAACCTAAGGTGTCTCTTACACACACAAGATTATATTTACATGCATTGGAGCACGAGGAGGGCCGGACAATAGATAAACAGCTTTACAGTAGCCCAATTGAAGCTGGTCAAACTGGAGTTGAGCTTGTTCTCCCTGCTCCAGATGTTCCTGTTTCTTGATCCCGATGGTCTCGCTGGAGAGTGAGAGACTCTCCAGCAGCCGCCGGCCCCCAGCTCTGAGTTGAGTGGGGCTTCCTAAAATAGTTATCCAGGTCATTTCCGAGTACAGTGGCTTCTGTTTAGTTACTCGATGTTAATTGAATTCTGTCCCACGAAGGGTGTTACAGAAGACAGTCTTGGCCATTGCAATTTCCCCTATTGACTGAGCTGACCCTCGGAGCCCGCTTGTCTCCAAAGCAGTTCCATTGAAACTCAGTAGAGACAAAAAAAACTGCAAATGCTGGAATCACAGGTAGACAAGCAGGAGGCTGGGAGAACACAGCAAGCCAGGGGGAATCTGGAGGAGAGAAAGAACTCAACAGCAGTCCTGAACAAGGGTAACGCCCAAAATATTGGCTGCTCTTTTCCTCCAGATGCTGCCTGGTCTGCTGTGTTTTTCCAACCTCCTCTTCGTCGGCTGAAACTCAGACGGATTGTTCCACCTGAAAGCACATGGTATTGTCTCATCAACACCTGTACAACCATAAATCAAGGTGAATGACTCGCATACGTGTGTGGCTTGTTCCAAGTCAATGCTGCAAACTTTTGGTTTAATATCTCAGTTCCGCTGTGACATTAACACGTATTCAACGTAACCAATCAAGGGAACCATTTGTACACCTCTCTGAATGGCCTGATCCAGTTTCCAGCACACTGCTCAGTTGGCCAGTTTCCCCAGCACGACCTTCAGTTGTCCACTGTTGCCTCCAGTGTCCAAAAGAGCTGTCATTTTATTTCAAAGGGATGTTCCAATACCTACAAAAGAGGATACAAGGTTCCAGAAATTTCATTACCTGCCACTTCACGCAATCTGGGACAGTGCCCATCAAATCCTGTGGACTGAGATAACAAAGTGTGGAGCTGGATGAACGCAGCAGGCCAAGCTGCATCTTAGGAGCACTAAAGCTGACGTTTCGGACCTAGACCCTTCATCAGAAAAGGGGGATGGGGCGGGGATTCTGAAATAAATAGGGAGAGAGGGGGAGGCAGACTCAAGATGGGGATAGGAGAAGATAGGTGGAGAGGAGAGTATGGGTGGGGAGGTAGGGAGGAGATGGGTCAGTCCAGGCAGGATGGACAGGTCAAGGGGACGGGATGACGTTAGTATAGGAAATGGATGTGCGACTTGAGGTGGGAGGAGGCGATAGGTGAGATGAAGAACAGGTCAGGCAGGCGGGTTGAGCTGGGCTGGCTTTGGGATGCAGTGGTGGAAGGGGAGATTTTGAAGCTGGTAAAATCGACATTGATACCATTGGGCTGCAGGGTTCCCAAGCGGAATATGAGTCGCTGTTCCTGCAACCTATGGGTGGCATCATGGTGGCACAGCAGGAGGCCCAGGATGGACATGTCGTCTGGAGAATGCGAGGGGGTGTTAAAATGGCTCGCGCCTGCGGGGGGCGGGGGGTGCAGTTGTTTATTGCGAATCGAGCGCAATGATGCCACCTGTAGGTTCCAGGAACAGTAACGCATATTCTGCTCGGGTACCCTGCAGCCCAATGGTATCAACGTGGATTTCACCAGCTTCAAAACCTCCCCTTCCTCCACTGCATCTGGAGGGGCCTAGGATGGGGAGCAAGAGGTTGGGAACCCACCCACCCTCAGCCCAAGGGGCTCCAGTTCGCATGCGGCGGTCACATGAGTGGCGATGGTGGGAGTCTGTAACCTGGAGACCAGGGTCTGTTACATAGACTCCGACCGATGTCAAGCACCAACTGGAGGAGCAGCAGAGGAGGAACGAGAATGTGAGAGGAAGATGAAGTCAATTGTGGGAAAATCTTGCATGACATTCAGTGTTACAAGTTGTCACTGGGGCATGGCAACAATATGCATATAACACAGAAAAATTCACTTTTCACAATATCATTATCTAGATGTGACAATCAATCTAAATTTAATTTAACCTGTTTGAGAGGGGGGTATCTGTGGGGAACTCCTCTGCTGTCTGTCTGCACTTACCCGTCTTCTTGGAGGTCAGCCCAGATGGCCGCAATGAGCTGATCGACAAGTGCCTGAGGTCGTCCTGAGCCAAAATAGAGATTGCTGGAAAATTTCAGCAGGTCTGTCTGGCAGCATCTGTGGAGACAAATCAACGATGACTTTTTAAACCGGGTAACACTTCCTTAGGATGGGTTTTTCCTGTTTGCTACACATGCAGAACTGGGAGTTTCTATTTTGGGTCCTCGAGCCTATACCAGTTGATCATAAAATATCCCAGTCATTACCAACTCCCCTTTTCTCCAGGTCTCCACTATTTCTATCACGTTACCATCTGTCCCTCCGCACCTGGTACAGCTGCCTGCCTGTGTCTCCCTCCCTCGCCTTACCTCCACTCACTCGCCTTACCTTCTTTCCCTCAGGCTACATTATCTCCCTTACCTTACCTTTTCTCCCTCAGTCTCACTCTCTCCCTCACCTTACCTTCTCGCCTTCACCCCACCTTCTCTCCTTCTCCTTACCTCCTCTCCCTTACCATGTTCCCCTCGAGCTCTCCTGCTCGTACAGCTCCAGAGACCAAGGCCCTAGCACCACTCCTCCTGTCTCATGGCTGCCCCTGAACTCGGTCTTTCAGCACTCAGACTGGGGCCTAGTGGTAGCTGCACAGCCTACATATGGCCCATTCGCCTGTGCTCCTGTTGCTGCAGCAGTGGGAGTTCATAACCCTCTCCTATGTCCAACCTAGTGTTTGTGTAACCCCCAGTAATTTTATAACGACTTCCCCAGCCCGGTGTTTATACAATCCCCAGTAAATTTATAACAACCCAGCCCAGTGTTTACATCACCCCCAGCAATTTTATAACAACTCCTGCAGGCCCAGCAATTTTATTGCAACCACAGATGAGTGTTTGTATAACAACCAGTAATTTTAAAATATCACTCCAGCTCAGTGTTTATGTAATTCCCAGCACACATTTTATATACCCCCATGTAAGATTGTGACAACTCAGTCATCCCAATGTTTATACGACCTCCAGAAACCCTGTAAATTTATAAACTACTCACCCTGCCAGGTCACTTTCTCTGGTAGCTCGTTCCATACACACATCACTGCCTGTGTAAAAAAAAATGCCTCTCACATTCCTTTTAAATCTTTATCCTCTCACCTTAAAACCTATGCCCTCTACATTTGCATTTGTCTACTCTGGGGAAAAGACCTGGACACCCTGTACATTCCCCTCAGTTTTATAAACTTCTATCAGGCTAATCCTCAGTCTTCAATGCTACAGGGACAATAGCCCCAGGCTATTCAGCCTCTACCTATAGGTCAAAACCTCCAACCCTGGCAACATCCTCACAAATCTTCCCTTTCACATTTAACCCTTTCATATTTAACAACATCTTTCCGAGAGCAAGAAGACCAGAAGTGAACACAGTAGTCTGAAAGTGGCCGAACCAATGTGCTGTACAGCTGCAACATGACATCCCAACTCCTCTGCTCAATGCACTGACCAATGAGGGCAAGCGTACTAAACGCCTTCTGCACCACCCTGTCAACCTGCAACTTCACTTTCAAGGAACTATGCATCCGCACCCCACGGTCTCTTTGTTCAGCAACACTCCTTGGGCCCTACTATGAATCATATATGTCCTGCCCTGGTTTTCCCTACCAAAATGCATCACCTCACATTCATCTAAATTCAAATCCAACGCTGCTCCTGAGCCCATCTGATCAAGCTCCCCATGTACACAGAGATAATCTTCTTTACTGTCCACTGCACCACCAATTTTGGTGTCATTCGTAAACCGATCAACCATACTTCCTACTTTTACAGCCAAGCATCGATATAAATGACAAAAACCCACAACCTAAATAATAGTGGGTTAGAATCATCAGGTGGGATGGTCCACTCCTGTTACTATGTTATAAGGCGGCCACTGTCGCTGTGCAGATAGCTGGAGCGCATGTCCTCCCTCATGCTGTCAGAACTGAAGCTCCAGTCACATTCAGCTCCAAACAGATGGATCACTCTGCTGGAGTACACCCTGTACTGCAATTATGAGCCATTTGAAGTCACAGAACAAGAAAAACGTTGGTTTCAATACACTGCAAAAATCTGCTCCTGTTTTGAATACCTTCTCCCATCCCTAGCAACACAGGGACAGGAGTAGACCATTCGGCCCGCCATTTAATATGCTCATGGTTAATTGAACAGTTACCATTGAGCCACACTATCCCCACAATCCTTTTTGTCAACTGTATTCAAATCGAAACTCTAAAGACATCGAACGGCTGATCTTTTCCAATTCAAATACCACCATCTGTCACACTGGGACTCGAGCCAGCACCCGAGAACATTTCCTGGTCTGAGGATAGTACCAATATTCCTATTGCCTCCCCCATAGGCTGTGCTCTATAATCCATTAACTCCCTTCTCTGTCGCGATTGTCTGTTCAAAAAATGCGTGAAGACTGCGACAAACACACCGCTCTGCAGCAAGTTCCATACCTGCAGCACTACATCGAAAAAACCCACAGAAATTCTACACTCTTTCCCATACAACAATTGTAAATGTTTCATCTAAACTTAATCAAAAAGCAGAAATGGTTTCCTTAAACCCACTCTTTCAAATTCCTCCCTAAAGTTAAAGTTCCCCATTTGTTGTCTTTAAATACTCTAAAGCATAAAATTCCAAACTTGGCATCATTTCCTGGCTGGAGCAGCTCCACAATCTTATTCAATGATATGGAGACACGGGTGGTATGCTGGGCTCAGTGGTTCGCACTGCCATCTCACAGTGCAAGGGATCCAGGTTCAGTTCCACCTTAGGATATTTGTAAGGTGCATTCGGTAGTGAAATTGGTGTCCAATCTCGAATTTCCTGCCTTTCCAGCTGAGGGTAAACCTCATGGATTTGCACTGAAGTAAACTGATGCACAGAGTTGAAAATGACATCCAGATCAGCGATTTGAGAAAGATTTTGACAGACACAGTGAAGTGCAGAGTCACAAGGAAAATGTAAACATGTTAGATTGAGGCTGCTTCTGCAGCAGATCCGTCCTTTGCTTTGCATATATCAGGGGAGATCACAAACACAGTCCCCAACTTCCACAAAATTTTGCTGACAGTATCCCACATTTGAGGACATCACAGGCATTAACACACCCAAAGAGCAATGTGCTGGCCTCATCACGGAAGATACACCTTATTAATAATACTATGTCCCTTGGCAGTTAAATATGATTTCAACTCTCACTTGCTCACATCCCACAACACCCGGTACCTCTCACACTCACATTCACTCCGTTTTCTACATTGGCACCCACTGAGCCTTCCCTGACAGCGGGAAGCATAATTTCTGACATGGATCACAGCACATCTCCAAGACTCCAGTTTTACTGGAATAATGCACAATTTAGTGGGATAATCTGGGGAGTGGGGATCAATATCTGCATATATGCCTTAAAAGGAAACACTTCACCCCCCAGCTGCCATCACGCTGCCTCCTGATTCGTGCTGAGAATTCCCCAGCTACACTGCAAGTTCGAACTTGACTGTTTTCAAAACATTTTTCAGAATTTGATGTGAACGCGAATAAAAGCAACTTCCAACCTTGCGTCGTGAAACTTGAAACCTTTTTTTGTGAACAAGCCTGACCCTTTGTTTAACTGTGGATCTGCAAATCTCTCTGATACATGATTTCTGCTGAAGTCATGTTCAAGATTAAGGGGTGCCAAGGAGAAGTAAATATTTCTCAACAACAGTTGGATGAGACATTTAACTGAAATAACCACCTCCTCTGGTTGCACGCTCCAGGCACTGACCAAGCTCTGTATCCAAAAAAAAGGGCCTGTGATTAAGATTTAAATGACGTTTGGGTGTGGGTCTGACTCACTTGTTTACAGTAACATTGAGATATGGTTCTTCATGAGCCCTAGTTTATTATCGCTGATGGATACATACGAGCACAACTCCATAATATTCATCTTACCCTTTAATTCCCAAGCAACATTACAGTTCACAAATGCCCTCACACTGGTTTACAATCTGCTTTTTGTAGTTACATTTTGAAAATATACTTTAGTAATGAAAAAAGTTTTGTGTATACACGTCGTCACAAATGCAGTTTGATTCTACGCAGTAGCATACCTAGTAAACAAGTCCTTAAGAAGAGTAATATCGAAGACATTGACTGTACGGTTCCTCTGGATGCTGCCCGGCCTGCTGTGTTCTTCCAGCATCTCGTTTGTCCAAGTTAGATTCCAGTTTTTTTTTGTCCCAAATAAACAAAGCATTTATGTTTGACTCTATCCTAACAAGCCAAAGGTATCTCTTACACTACAAAACTCTACTTATGTGCATTGGGGCTCGACAATTGATAAAGAACTTTATGTTACCGCGATTGAAGCTGGTCAAACTGGAGTTGAGGCTGTTCTTCTTCTGCTCCTGACGATCCTGTTTCTTGGTCCTGATGTTCAACTTGGAGAGTGTGACACTCCAAGGCTCAGAACGTCTGGCACCATCTGTGGAGACAAATCAGAATGAACTCTTCGGGTTCAGTGACCCTTCCTCACAACTGTTGGTAGCTTTCCTCCTAATTCCTGTTTGAGCTCTTCCCTAATGCTTTTGTATTTTTCAAGGGTTCTCTCTATCTTGAGTTTCCTAAACCTTATGTCTGATTTTCTCACCGTACCGGGGAGGCCGGAATTGAATGCAAAAGTGGCCTAACTGATGTTGTGTACAGCCACAACATGACATCCCAACTCCTATATTCAAGTGAGCTCTTAATCTGTGACAGCACATTTTGCTCTCTGTAATAACATGGGAATCGTACTGGAAAGGAGCATTGTTTCTTGTTGAACACTAAAATAGAGCCATTATTTGTTGCATTTATGGGTCAGTCCCAGTCTGGGATGGACAGTTCTGTGGATCCGTCCCCAAGTTTGCTTTATAAAGGGCTCAGGTGATGAGTTCCAACTGTACAGGCCATTGCCTGTCACTGTCACAAATGTGGGACCTGGACCGATGGCTGTTCCCTTGCTGTAGCAGTCAGAGAACGCAGTTTAATCGAACGGAGATGAGCATTTTTGTACTTTGAATCTGTACGCAGGCTCATGCATATACACTGAGAGGCCAGATGGTAGAGAATTCATGGTGCCTTTTTGAACACTGATATCTCCCCAGGTCTGTCGCTTAAAACAGATCTCTGCTCGCAACTCAATTACGGTAAAATTTTGCTTGGCATTCAGTGTTACAAGTTGTCACCAGAGCATGGCAACAGTGTGCGTATAACACATAAAAATTCACTTATCACTATATCATTATCTACATGTAACAATAAATGGAAATCTAATCCAGTCTGATTGTGAGGGGTGTGGCCGTAGGGGACTCTTATGCATCTGGCCCTTGCTTATGAATCTTCCTGGTGGCCAGCCAAGATGCCAGCGATAAGCGGGCTTACAATTGTATGAGGCTATCCCAAGCAAAAGTAGAGATTGCTGGAAACTTTCAGCAGGTCTGGCAGCATCTGTAGAGAGAAATCAGGATTCATATGTTGTTTGAGTGAACCTTCCTTAGAAACGTTTTTCCCATTTGCTACAAATGCAGAACCCGGAGATGTTGTTTCACGTCCTGCAGCCTATACCGGCTGTTCATAAAACTTCACGGTCTGTGCCAACTCCCCTTTTCTCCACGCTTGTGCTGTTTCTATTATATTACTGTCTCTACCGTCCACCTGGTACAACTGCCTGCCTGTGTCTCCAACCTGCCGGCACAAAAATTCATGCCTGAGGCGCATTTATCTATTTTCCGAACGTTAGAAATCAGGGGAGAGCGCGAACGCAGTCCCCCACTACCACAAATTTTGCAACTGAGTATCCCGCATTTGGGGACATGGCAGGAGTCGGCATACGCCTCGACAAATACCACTGCTTCCCCCTCCAGCCCTGCCTGACTCAGATCTAACGGGAAAACTGTCTGATTCCCACCCATTGATTGAGACTGCGCTAACGATGTTGGTGTAGAGCAGTCGGATCCAATTGCGGATACCCTCCCCAAACCCCTGATGGGGAGGAAGATGTTAATAGAGTTGATGAACTGTTCAAGCTCCTCGCGGGAGCACGAGGCAGCGCCGATACAGTCACTGATGGAGCAGAGGAAGATGTGCAGGATGGTGTCAGTGTAGCAATGGAAGAGGGACCGTTCCACGTATCCTATGGATCCATGTATCCTACCTGCGCTCACCTATCCCATCCCACCTACCCTTTCCAGACCCACCCCTCTTCTCTCTATTTATTTCAGAGCTCCCTTCCCCCTTCACCATTTCTGAAGAATGGTCGTGATCCGAACTCAATCCCTCTACCAATAAATCCTAACACACCGTAAGCCTTCTTAACAACACTAACTACTGGGTGGCAACTTTCAGGGGTCTATGTACATGGACACCAAGATCCCTCTGCACATCCACACTACCAAGAATCTTCCCATTGACCCGGTATTCTGCCTTCCTATTCCTCCCAAAGTTAATCACCTCACATTTATCCATATTAAACTCCATTTGCCACCTTCCGGCCCAATTCTGCAGTTTATCCAAGTCTCCCTGCAACATTCTTCCACACTGTCCACCACTCCACCGATGTTAGTGTCATCTGCAAACTTACTAACCCATCCACCTGTGCCTGCGTCCAAGTCATTTATAAAAATGACAAACAGCAATGGTCCCAAAACAGATCCTTGAGGCACACACTAGTGACCTGACTCCAGGCTGAATATTTTCCATCAACCGCCACTCGTTGCCTTCGTACAGAAAGCCAGTTTCTAATCCAAGCTGCTAAATCTCCCTCAATCCTGTGCCTCTGTATTTTCTCCAATAGTCTACCATATGGAACCTTATCAAAGGCTTTACTGAAGTCCATGTACGCCACGTTAACTGCCCTTCCCTCATCCACATGCTTGGTCACCTTCTCAAAAAACCCAATGAGGTTTGTGAGACACGACCTGCCCTTGACAAATCCATGCTGACTATCTCCAATCAAATTGTTGCTTGCTAGATGATTATAAATCCTATCTCTTATAATCCTTTCCAAAACTTGGCCGACAACAGACGTAAGGCTCACTGGTCTATAATTACCTGGGTCATCTCTACTGCCCTTCTTGAACAAGGGCACAACATTTGCAATCCTCCAGTCCTCTGGGACTAAACCTGTAGACAATGATGACTCAAAGATCAAGGCCAAAGGCTCCGCCACCTCCTCCCTAGCCTCCCAGACAATCCTCGGAAAAATCCCGTCCAGCCCAGGGGATTTATCTACCTTCACACCTTCTCAAATTGATAACACCTCCTCCTTACTAACCTTAACCCTTTCAATTCTAGTAGCCCATAATGCAGTCATCTCCTCTACAATATCCTCCTGTTCCTTAGTGAAAACAGATGAGAAATATTCGTTTAGCACCTCTCCGATCTCCACAGGGTCCACACACAACTTCCCACTTCTGTCTTTGACTGGCCCTATTCCTACCCTAGACATCCTCTTATTCCTCACACACCTACAGAAAGCTTTAGGGTTCTCCTTTATTCTACCTGCTAATGTCTGCTCATGCCCCCTCCTTGCTCTTCTTAACTCTCTCTTAAAATCCTTCCTAGCTAATCTGTAACTCGCCATCGCCTCATCTGAACCATCTCGTCTCATTGTCACATAAGCCTCCCTCTTCCGCTTAACAAGAGATACAATTTCTTTAGTAAGCCATGGTTCGCTTACCTTATCGCTTCCTCCCTACCTGACAGGGACATACCTATCAAGGACACGCAATATCTGTTCCTTAAACCAGCTCCACATTTCGATTCTCCCCATACCCTGCATTTTGCTAACCCATTCTATGCCTCCTAAGTCTTTATAATTGCATTATAATTGCCCTTCCCCATCTATAACTCTTGCCCTGTGGCATGTTCCTATCCCTTTTCATTGCTAAAGTAAACAACTGAATTATGGTCACTCTCTCCAAAGTGCTCACCTACCACTAAATCAAACACCTGGCCTGGTTCATCGCCAAGTACCAGATCCAGTGTGGCCTCCCCTCTTGTAGGCCCTTCGACATACTCTGCCAGGAAACCGTCCCTCACACATTGGACAAAAACTGATACATCCGACGTACTAGAGTTACAGCATTTCCAGTCAATGTTAGGTAAGTTAAAGTCTCCCATAATGACCACCCTGTTCCTTTCACTCCTGCCCTCAATAGTTTTACCGATCCTCTCCTCCACATCCCTGGAACTTTGCGTGGGCCTATAAAAAACTCCCAGCAGTGTTACCACTCCTCTCCTGTTTCTGACCGCAGCCCATACCACCTCAGTAGACAAGTCCTCATCAAACGTTCTTTCAGCCACCGTTATACTGTCCTTGACTAACAAAGACACATCTCCCCCTCTTTGACCACCTTCCCTGACCTTCATGTAAGATCTAAACCCTGGAACCTGCAACATCCATTCCTGACCCTGCTCTATCCATGTCTCTGAAGTGGCCACAACATCGAAGTCCCACGTACCTATCCAAGCTGCAAGCGCACCTACCTTATTCCGGATACTCCTGACGTTAAAGTGGACACACTGCAACCCAGCTTGCTGTCTGCCAGCACACTTCTGTGACAGTGAGGTCCTGCCCATGTCCACCCTATGCTCGTCCTCCTGTGTATTAGAACTACACCTCAGTTTCCCATTCCCCTTCAGAGCTAGCACCAGCAAATTTGCCACCCAGGATATTAGTGTCCCTCTGGTTCAAGTGGAGACCATCCTGTTTGTAGAGGTCCCACCTTCCCCAGAATGAGCCCCAGTTGTCCAAGTACCTGAAGCTCTCCCACCTGCACCATCCCTGCAGCCACGTGTTCAGCTGGAATCTCTCCCTGTTTTTTGCCTCTCTATCATGTCACACCGGTAACAAACCAGAGATAACCACTGTTTGTTCTAGCTCACAGATTCCACCCTTGCTCCCTGAAATTCTGCCTGATATCCCTAACCCTCTTTCTAACTATGTCGTTGGTGCCTATCTGGACTTGCGGCTGGTCACCATCTCCCTTCAGGACCCCAAAGGCACGATCCGAGACATCACGGACCCTGGCACCTGGGAGGCAACACACCAACCATCAGTCTCTTCCGTTCCCGGCAAACCTTCTATCAGTCCCTCTAACTATTGAGTCCCCAATGACTAACACTCTCTTCCTATTCCCCCTTCCCTTCTGTGCAAGAGGGACAGACTCTGTGCCAGAGACCTGCACCCTAGTGCACGCTCCTGGTAAGTCGTCCCCCCCAACAGTATCCAAAACGGAATTCTTGTTTTTCAGGGGAATGACCACAGGGGATCCCTGCACTGACTGCTTTTTCCCCTTTCTAACAGTTACTCAGCTTTCTTCACGCTTAGGAGTAACTACTCCCCTGTAACTCTTGTCTATCACTCACTCTGCCTCCCAAATGATCCGAAGTTCATCCAGCTCCCGATCCAGTTCCCTGACGCGGTCTTGGAGGAGCAAGAGTTGGGTGCACTTCCTGCAGATGTATTTGGATGGGACACTAATGGCATCCCTCACCTCATACATCATGCAGGAGGAACACTCCACTACCTGCACTGCCATCCCTGCTAATCTCCTAATGAGAGTAACAAAAAGAGAAGCTTACCTGATTTGTCCCTGGTGTATAAAGTTAGAGGAGATGGATGGGTGGGAGGCCCTGCAAGGGTAGGGTCTCGGGTTTAAGACAACGATCACTTATATAGCTGAGGGATGACAAAAAGCCCTCCCTTCCCAGTAACCTCTGCACCGAGGTGCTGCTGCTGCAAACAGAAACGGAAGGCTCCGACGTTCGAGGTAAGCTTTTTAAAGTTTTAAAAATCACGGACTCACCGGCTTCCCGACAGGCCCCTGGTCCAAGCTCCCGCTCGCACTGCTGCTGCAACCAGAAATCCAAAACATTGACTGCTCCTTTCCTGCAGATGTTGCCTGGCTTGCTGTGTTCTACCAGTGTCTTGTTTGTCCAAGTTGGATTCCAGCATCTGCAGTTACTTTTGTCTCAAATAAACAAAAACAACATTTGAATTTGACTCTGTCCCAACAAAGCCAGGGTATCTCTAACACATACAAGACTATATTTACATGCATTGGGGCAATAGGAGGGCCCTATAACTGTTAGAGAAGTTTAAATTACCGTGATTAAAGATGGTCAAACTGAAGCCGAGGCTGTTCTTCCCGCTCCTGATAGTCATGTTTCTTGGTCCTGATGTTCTCCCTGGAGAGTGAGGCACTAGCCCCTCCATGCACAGATTTGAGAGGCTTTTTCTAAACTTGGCATCTCGGCCATTTCCAAGTACAGTGGCTTCGCAGCAGTTTAATGTAACATTCAGATTAGTTACTTGATGTGAATTCAGTTTCTGTCTCAGGAAGGGTGTTAGAAAAGACAGTACTGGGCATTGCAATTACCCCTATTGATTGAGCTGACCCTAGGAGCGCAGATATCTCAAAAGCAGTTCCACTGAAACTCATAAGGACTGTTCCACCTGAAAGCGTGCAGCATTGTCTCTTGAACACCTGTGCAACCGTCAATCAAGATGAATGACTCGCATACCTGTCTTACTTGATCCAAGTCAAAGCTGCTAAATTCTGGCTGAATATCTCAGTTCCGCTGTGACATTAACACGTATTCAATGGAATCAATCAAGAGAACCATTTGTGCATCTGACTGAACGGCCTGATCCAATTCGCAGCACACAGGCCAATCTTCCCAGCATGATAACAAAGTGTCTTGCTGGATGAACACAGCAGGCCAAGCAGCATCTCAGGAGCACAAAAGCTGACGTTTCGGGCCCAGACCCTTAGCTCTCCAGCATCTGCAGTTCCCATCATTTCTTCCCAGCATGATGTGCAATTGGCCAAAGTTGCTTTCAATGTCCCAAAAAAACTGTTAATTTATTTCAAAGGGACATTCCTGTGTGTACAAAAGAGGATGCAAAGCTGTCGTACACAGCTCCAGGACTTCCCTCACCTGCCTCTCTCAGCGTACCGGAACAGACCCCAACAAGGGCCTGGGACATGTCAAACTCAAGACTTTTTGAAACACAGTACCGGCTCCTTTTTTATATTGAAGTGCCCTAGAATATCAACATACCTTTCCCAAAATTCACCATCCACCATATCCTGGGCGATCGTACAAACTGGCGATGCCGGGGTCGGTGACAACACAGTGTGGAGCTGGAGGAACACAGCAGGCCAGGCAGCGTCAGAGGAGCAGGAAAGTTTACGTTTTGGGTTGGGACACTTCTTCAGAAATTGGGAGGGGGAGGGTGCACTGAAATAACTAGAGAGAGGATGGGTGGGTCTGGGGATGGTGGGTCGGTGATAGCTGAGTGCAGGTAGGGAGTGGGGGGGGGGGATTGGTCAGTGAGGTGGGAGGGGTGGATAGGTGGGAGAGAAGACGGACTGGTCAAGGAGGCAGGGATGAGAGGGAGGGTTGGTCATGGGAGCGTGGTGCGGACGAGAGAGTAGCATTGAGACCGGTCCCTACAGAAAGCAGATAGGGGTGGGGAGGTAAATATATCCTTGGCAGTGGGGTCAGACTGCTGGTGGTGGAAGTGGCAGAGATTGACATGTTGAATCTGGAGATTAATGGGGTGATACGTGACGACAAGGGGAATTCCGACTTTGTCGTTCTGGCAGGGAGGGGGGTGTGAAGGCTGACTTGCAGAAAACGCTTGAGACGCAGTGGAGGGTGTTTTTGACCACGGGAGTGGTGGGGGAGTTGTGGTCCTTTAAATCTGGAATGTTTGGGAGTGGAATGCCCCATCTTAGGAGCAGATGCGGTGGAGGCAAAGGAATTGGGAGTAGGGGATTGCATTCTCGCTGGAAGGTGAGTGAGAGGAGGCATTGTCTGGGTAGCTATGGGAGTCGGTGGGCTTGAAATAGATATCAGAATCAAGGTGGTCACCAGAGATGGAGACGGAGAGGTCCAGGAAGGAGAGAGAGGTATCAGAGATGGTCCAGGTGAACCGGAGGTTGGGGTAGAAAGTGTTAATGAAGTTGATGAACTGTTCAAGATCCTCGCGGGAACATGAGGCAGCGCAGATCAAGTCACCGATGGAGTGGAGGAAGATGTGCAGGATGGTGTCAGTGTAGCAGCGGAAGTGGGACTGTTCCACGTATCCAATGGATCCGTGTATCCTACCTGCGCTCACCTATGCCATCCCACCTACACTTTCCAGACCGACCCCTCGTCTCTCTATTTCAGAACTCCGTTCCCCCTCCACCATTTCTAAAGAACGGTCCCGAACTGAAACGTCAGGTTTCTCGTGATGCTGCCGAGCCTGTTGTGTTCGTTCAGCTCCACACTGTGTTACGAATCATATTGTTCTGTTTTGTGAATATTGATACAAAGTATTAGCTGAAGACCTCGCTCAATTACTCCAGCACGAGGCATAAATTTACATTTAGTAGATTCTGCTGTCATATTGACTTCAGTACAGGTAAAGTTAAAACACCCATCACCATCTAAGGTAGAGAGATATCAATGTACAAATATACTTTGGTACAGAAAGTATTCCAAGAAACAAAGTTATTAGAAAAAGAAAGATAGAAAGAAGTTAATAGTTAACATTAAAGTCCGTGTTAATATATGATCTCCCGCTCTGTAGTCGAATTGGGTGAGAGCCCAACAGAAGCTTCGAAGAGACCGGCCGAAAAGACTGCCAGACAAAAGAGGAGAAACTGAAGTGAACCCCACTGCAGAAGAGCGAGAGACAGTGTTCAGACAACGCCGCAAGAGAAACGTCCGCTCAGCAAAGAAAATACCGCTGCCCAACCTACAGCACAAAGAGAGTCAATTCCCCGCTCGGAATAAAAACACATCTGCTTTTTATATCAAGTCAGGGGAGAGCGCGAACGCAGTCCCCCACTACCACAAATTTTGCAGTCGAGTATCCCGCATTTGGGGACATCGCAGGCGTCAGCACACCCGAAGTGCAATGGGCTAGCCTCGTCCTGGGAGAACCACCTTGTTGATCATGGTATCTCCCCGCCAGGTAAGTATGCTCGCAACCCTCACTCGCTCACATCCCACAACACCCGCTACCTCTCACACTCACATTCACTCCGTTTGCCAACATCGCAAAATCACCCACCGAACCTTCCCTACCAGAAGTGCAGCCCAATTCCACACGTGGATCACAGCACATCTCCAAAGCCCTTGTTTTCCTGGGATAATACTCAAGATCGCTGTAACGAGTACTATTTGCATATATCCCTTAAAAGGAAACGCTCCGCCCCCAGTTGCCTTCAGGCTGCATCTTGAATCGCGGAAAGAAATCCCCAGATAAACTGCAAGTTCGAACCCCGCTCTGTTTTGAAAACATTTTTCAGAATTTGTTGTGAACGCGAATAAAACAACTTCTAAACCTGCCTCGTGAACCCTGAAGCTTTTATTTGTGTCAGAGATAATAGGACCTGCCGATGCTGGAGAATCCGAGACAACAAAGTATAGGGTCCAGGCCTGAAACGTCAGCTTTCCTGCTCCTCTGATGCTGCTTGGCCTGCCTGCTGTGTTCGTCCAGCTCTGCAGTTTGTTTGCTTTCTTTTGTGAACGAGTCTAAACCTTTGTTTAACTTTAGCTTTGCAAATCTCTCTTCGGTCTGATACATGACTCCAGGAGAAATCGCATTCAAGGTTTAGGGGTGCCAGGGAGATATAAACATTTCTCGACAAGATTTGGATGAAATCGCCACCTCCTCTAGCTGCACACTCCAGGCTCTCACCACACTGTGTCCAAAATAAAGGCCTGCGATTTAAGATTTAAGTGGCGTTTGGGTGTGTGTCTGATTTACTCGTTTACAGTAACGATGATATATGGTGTTTCACGAGCCCAAGTTTATTATCGTTGAAACACTGATTGGATACATACGAGCGCAACTCTATGAAAACCATCTTACCTTTTAAATTCCCGAGTAACATCACAGTTCATAAATGACCTCAGATAACCAGGTGTAACATCGTAGGATGCTGCTTGGCCTGCTGTGTTCATCTAGCTCCGCACCTTGTTATCTCAGATTCTCCGACATCTGCAGTTCCTACTATCTCCCAAATGACCTCACGCTGGTTTTCAATTTGTTTTGTGATGTTTTTATTTCAAAATTAGACTGTATTCATTAAAAAATTGTGCATGTGCGTTGTCACAAATACAGTTTGATTCCACACAGTAGCATATCGAGTAACCTTACGAAGGGTAATATCGGAAACATTGACTGCTCCTTTCCTCCAGGTGTGAGCCTTACTTCGGTTGTGGGTACAGTGTTGGGAGAGGATTATACGAGATAAGAGTTATCATCATCTGGAAAGGAATCACTTGATTGGGGTAGCCAACACGGTTGTGTGGAGGGTAGGTCGTGCCTCACAAACCTTCTTGAGTTCTTTGAGAAGCTGACTAAACAGGTGGATGAGGGTAAAGCGGTTGATGTGGTGTAAATGGATTTCAGTAAAGCGTTCGATAAGGTTCCCCGCGGCAGGCTGTTTCAGAGAATGCGGAGACGTGGGATTGAGGGTGATTTTGTAGTTTGGATCAGAAATTGGCGATCTGTAAGAAGACAGAGGGTGGTGATTGACAGGAAATGTTCATCCTGGAGTTCAGGTACTAGTGGTGTACCGCAAGGATCTGTTTTGGGGCTACTGCTGTTTTCCATTTTTATAAATGACCTGGATGAGGGCGTAGAAGGACGGGTTAGTAAATTTACGGATGACACTAAAGTCAGTGGAGTTGAAAGTCGGTGGAGGTGTGGACAGTGTGGAAGGAGGTAGCAGGTTATAGAGGGACATAGATAACCTGAGAGCTGGGCTGAGAGGTGGAAAATGGAGTTTAATGCGGAAAAGTGTGAGGTGATTCACTTCGGAAGGAGTAACAGGAACTCAGAGTACTGGGCTAATGGTAAGATTCTTGGTGGTGTGGATGAGCTGAGAGATCTGGGTGTCCATGGACAGAGATCCCTGCCACCCAGGTCGATGGGTTGTTAAGAAGGCGTATGGTGTGTTAGGTTTTATTGGTAGAGGGACTGAGTTTCGGAGACATGAGGTCATGTTGCAGCTGTACAAAACTCTGGTGTGGCCGCACTTGGAGTATTGCCAACAGTTCCAGTCGCTGCATTTGAGGACAGATGTGGAAGCATTGGAAAGGGTGCAGAGGAGATTTACCAGCATGTTGCCTGCTATGGAGGGAAGGTCTGATCAGGAAAGGCTAAGGGACTTGAGCCTGTAATTGTTAGAGCGAAGAAGGTTCATAGAGACATACCAGATGATCAGAGAATTAGATAGGGTGGGCAGTGAGAGCCTTTTTCCTCGGATTGTGATGGCTAGCACGAAGGGACATGGCTTTAAATAGAGGGGTGACAGATATAGGACAGAAGTCAGAGGTACATTCTTTACTCAGAGAGTAGTGAGAGTGTGGAATGCCCTGCCTGCAACAGTAGTAGACACACCAGTGTTTAAGGGCATTTAAATGGTCATTGGATAATGGAATAGTGTAGGTTAGATGGGTTTCAGATCAGTTTCACAGGTCAGCAAAACATCGAGGGCCAAAGAGCCTTTACTGTGCTCGGTTCTACATTCCAGATGCTGCCTGACCTGCTGAGCTTCTCCAGCAAATTTGTGTTTGCACCTCATTTATAGCATGCACAGTTTTTTCATTTTTTAACTTATTTGTCTGAGTTGGATTCCAGAATCTGTAATCCTTTTTATCTCAAACAAATAAAACATTTGACTTTGACTACATCCCAACAAACTTAAGGTGTCTCTTACACACACAAGACTATATTTACATGCATTGGAGCACTAGGAGGGCCGGACAATAGATAAACAGCTTTACAGTAGCCCAATTGAAGCTGGTCAAACTGGAGTTGAGCCTGTTCTCGCTGCTCCAGATGTTCCTGTTTCTTGCTCCCGATGGTCTCCCTGGAGAGTGTGAGACTCTCCAGCAGCCGCCGGCCCCCAGCTCTGATTTGAGTGGGGTTTTCTAAAGTAGTTATCCAGGTCATTTCTGAGTACAGTGGCTTCTGTTTAGTTACTCGATGTTAATTGAATTCCCACGAAGGGTGTTACAGAAAACAGTCTTGGCCATTGCAATTTCCCCTATTGACTGAGCTGACCCTCGGAACCCGCCTGTCTCCAAAGCAGTTCCATTGAAACTCAGTAGAGACAAAAAAAACTGCAAATGCTGGAATCACAGGTAGACAAGCAGGAGGCTGGGAGAACACAGCAAGCCAGGGGGAATCTGGAGGAGAGAAAGAACTCAACAGCAGTCCTGAACAAGGGTAACGCCCAAAATATTGGCTGCTCTTTTCCTCCAGATGCTGCCTGGTCTGCTGTGTTTTTCCAACCTCCTCTTCGTCGGCTGAAACTCAGACGGATTGTTCCACCTGCAAGTACATAGTATGGTCTCAACAACACCTGTACAACCATAAATCAAGGTGAATGACTCGCATACGTGTGTGGCTTGTTCCAAGTCAATGCTGCAAACTTTTGGTTTAATATCTCAGTTCCGCTGTGACATTAACACGTATTCAACGTAACCAATCAAGGGAACCATTTGTACACCTCTCTGAATGGCCTGATCCAGTTTCCAGCACACTGCTCAGTTGGCCAGTTTCCCCAGCACGACCTTCAGTTGTCCACTGTTGCCTCCAGTGTCCAAAAGAGCTGTCATTTTATTTCAAAGGGATGTTCCAATACCTACAAAAGAGGATACAAGGTTCCAGAAATTTCATTACCTGCCACTTCACGCAATCTGGGACAGTGCCCATCAAATCCTGTGGACTGAGATAACAATTGTGGATCTGGATGAACGCAGCAGGCCAAGCAGCATCTTAGGAGCACAACAGCAGACTTTTCGGGCCTAGACCCTTCATCAGAAAAGGGGGATGGGGCGGGATTCTGAAATAAATAGGGAGAGAGGGGGAGGCAGACTGAAGATGGATAGGAGAAGATAGGTGGAGAGGAGAGTATGGGTGGGGAGGTAGGGAGGAGATAGGTCAGTCCAGGCAGGATGGACAGGTCAAGGGGACGGGATGAGGTTAGTATAGGAAATGGAGGTGCGACTTGAGGTGGGAGGAGGCGATAGGTGAGATGAAGAACAGATTAGGCAGGCGGGGATGAGCTGGGCTGGCTTTGGGATGCAGTGGTGGAAGGGGAGATTTTGAAGCTGGTAAAATCCACATTGATACCATTGGGCTGCAGGGTTCCCAAGCGGAATATCAGTCGCTGTTCCTGCAACCTACGGGTGGCATCATTGTGGCACAGAAGGAGGCCCAGGATGGACATGTCGTCTGGGGAATGTGAGGGGGTGTTAAAATGGCTCGCGCCTGGGGCGGGGGGTGGGGGGGGGGGGTGCAGTTGTTTATTGCGAACCGAGCGCAATGATGCCACCCGTAGGTTGCAGGAACATCAACACATATTCCGCTCGGCAACGCTGCAGCCCAATGGTATCAATGTGGATTTCACCAGCTTCAAAACCTCCCCTTCCTCTACTGCATCTGGAGGGGCCTAGGATGGGGAGCAAGAGGTTAGGAAATCACCCACCCTCAGGCCCAAGAGGCTCAGGTTCGCATGCAGCGGTCACATGAGTGGCGATGGTGTAAGTCTGTAACCTGGAGACCAGGGTCTGTCACATAGACTCTGACCGATGTCAACCACCAACTGGAGGAGCAGCAGAGGAGGAACGAGAATGTGAGAGGAAGATGAAGTCAATTGTGGGAAAATCTTGCATGACATTCAGTGTTACAAGTTGTCACTGGAGCATGGTAACAATATACATATAACACAGAAAAATTCACTTTTCACAATATCATTATCTAGATGTGACAATCAATCTAAATTTAATTTAACCTGTTTGAGAGGTGGGGTATCTGTAGGGAACTCCTATGCTGTCTGTCTGCTCTTACCCGTCTTCTTGGAGGTCAGCCCAGATGGCCGCAACGAGCTGACCGACAGTGCCTGAGGTTGTCCTGAGCCAAAATAGAGATTGCTGGAAAATTTCAGCAGGTCTGTCTGGCAGCATCTGTGGTGACAAATCAACGATGACTTTTTAAACCGGGTAACACTTCCTTAGGATGGGTTTTTCCTGTTTGCTACACATGCAGAACTGGGAGTATCTATTTTGGGTCCTCGAGCCTATACCAGTTGATCATAAAATATCCCAATCATCACCAACTCCCCTTTTCTCCAGGTCTCCACTATTTCTATCACATTACCATCTGTCCCTCCGCGCCTGGTACAGCTGCCTGCCTGTGTCTCCCTCCCTCGCCTTACCTCCACTCACTCGCCTTACCATGTTCCCCTCGAGCTCTCCTGCTCGTACAGCTCCAGAGACCAAGGCCCTAGCACCACTCCTCCTGTCTCATGGCTGCCCCTGAACTCGGTCTTTCAGCACTCAGACTGGGGCCTAGTGGTAGCTGCACAGCCTACATATGGCCCATTCGCCTGTGCTCCTGTTGCTGCAGCAGTGGGAGTTCATAACCCTCCCCTATGTCCAACCCAGTGTTTGTGTAACCCCCAGTAATTTTATAATGACTTCCCCAGCCCGGTGTTTATACAATCCCCAGTAAATTTATAACAACCCAGCTCAGTGTTTATATAACCCCCAGCAATTTTATAACAACTCCTGCAGGCCCAGCAATTTTATTGCAACCACAGATGAGTGTTTGTATAATAACCAGTAATTTTAAAATATCACTCCAGCTCAGTGTTTATGTAATTCCCAGCACACATTTTATATACCCCCGTGTAAGATTGTGACAACTCAGTCATCCCAATGTTTATACGACCTCCAGAAACCCTGTAAATTTACAAACTACTCACCCTGCCAGTTCACTTTCTCTGGTAGCTCGTTCCATACACACATCACTGCCTGTGTAAAAAAAATTGCCCCTCACATTCCTTTTAAATCTTTATCCTCTCACCTTAAAACCTATGCCCTCTATATTTGCATTTGTCTGCCCTGGGGAAAAGACCTGGACACCCTGTACATTCCCCTCAGTTTTATAAACTTCTATCAGGCTAATACTCAGTCTTCAATGCTGCAGGGACAATAGCCCCAGGCTATTCAGCCTCTAACTACAGGTCAAAACCTCCAACCCTGGCAACATCCTCACAAATCTTCCCTTTCACATTTAACCCTTTCATATTTAACAACATCTTTCCGAGAGCAAGAAGACCAGAATTGAACACAGTATTCTGAAAGTGGCCGAACCAATGTGCTGTACAGCTGCAAAATGACATCCCAACTCCTCTGCTCATTGCACTGACCAATGAAGGCAAGCGTACTAAACGCCTTCTGCACCACCCTGTCGACCTGCAACTTCACTTTCAAGGAATTATGCACTTGCACCCCACGGTCTCTGTTCAGCAACACTCCTTGGGCCCTGCTATTAATCGTATATGTCCTGCCCTGGTTTGCCCTACCAAAATGCATCGCCTCACATTCATCTAAATTCAAATCCAACGCTGCTCCTGAGCCCATCTGATCAAGCTCCCCTTGCACACAGAGATAATCTTCTTTACTGTCCACTGCACCACCAATTTTGGTGTCATTCGTAAACGTACGAACCATACTTCCTACTTTTACAGCCAAGCGTCGATATAAATGACAAAAACCCACAACCTAAATAATAGTGGGTTAGAATCATCAGGTTGGATGGTCCACTCCTGTTACTATGTTACAAGGCAGCCACTGTCGCTGTGCAAATAGCTGGAGCGCATGTCCTCCCTCATGCTGTCAGAACTGAAGCTCCAGTCACATTCAGCTCCAAACAGATGGATCACTCTGCTGGAGTACACCCTGTACTGCAATTATGAGCCATTTGAAGTCACAGAACAAGAAAAACGTTGGTTTCAACACACTGCAAAAATCTGCTCCTGTTTTGAATACCTCCTCTCATCCCTAGCAACACAGGGACAGGAGTAGACCATTCGGCCCGCCATTTAATATGCTCATGGTTAATTGAACAGTTACCATTGAGCCACACTATCCCCACAATCCTTTTTGTCAACTGTATTCAAAGCTAAGCTCGAAAGACATCGAATGGCTGATCTTTTCCAATTCAAATACCACCATCTGTCACACTGGGACTCGAGCCAGCACCCGAGAACATTTCCTGGTCTGAGGATAGTACCAATATTCCTATTGCCTCCCCAATAGGCTGTGCTCTATAATCCATTAACTCCCTTCCTCATCGCGAAAGTCTGTTGAAAGAAAGCTTGAAGACTGCGACAAACACCCCACTCTGCAGCAAGTTCCATACCTGCAGCACTACATCGAAAAAACCCACAGAAATTCTACACTCTTTCCCATACAACAATTGTAAATGTTTCATCTAAACTTAATCAAAAAGCAGAAATGGTTTCCTTAAACCCACTCTTTCAAATTCCTCCCTAAAGTTAAAGATCCCCATTTGTTGTCTTTAAACACTCTAAAGCATAAAATTCCAAACTTGGCATCATTTCCTGGCTGGAGCAGCTCCACAATCTTATTCAATGATATGGAGACACGGGTGGTATGCTGGGCTCAGTGGTTCGCACTGCCATCTCACAGTGCAAGGGATCCAGGTTCAGTTCCACCTTACGATATTAGTAAGGTGCATTCGGGAGTGAAATTGGTGTCCAATCTCGAATTTCCTGCCTTTCCAGCTGAGGGTAAACCTCATGGATTCGCACTGAAGTAAACTGATGCACAGAGTTGAAAATGACATCCAGATCAGCGATTTGAGAAAGATTTTGACAGACACAGTTAAGTGCAGAGTCACAAGGAAAATGTAAACATGTTAGGTTGAGGCTGCTTCTGCAGCAGATCCGTCCTTTGCTTTGCATATATCAGGGGAGATCACAAAACACAGTCCCCAACTACCACAAAACTTTGCTGTCAGTATCCCACATTTGAGGACATCACAGGCATTAACACACCTAAAGTGCAAGTCTCATCATGGAAGATACACCTTGTTAATAATACTATGTCCCTTGCTAGATAAACATGATTTCAACTCTCACTTGCTCACATCCCATAACAGCTGCTACCTCTCACACTCACATTCACTCCATTTTCTACATTGGCACCCACTGAGCCTTCCCTGACGGCGGAAAAGCATAATTTCTGACGTGGATCACAGCACATCTCCAAGGCTCCAGCTTTACTGGAATAATGCACAATTTAGTGGGTTTTTCCGGGGAATGGGGATCAATATCTGCATATATGCCTTAAAAGGAAACGCTTCACCCCCCAGCTGCCATCACGCTGCCTCCTGATTCGTGCTGAGAATTCCCCAGCTACACTGCAAGTTCGAACTTCACTGTTTTCAAAACATTTTTCAGAATTTGATGTGAACGCGAATATAAGCAACTTCCAACCTTGCGTCGTGAAACTTGAAACCTTTTTTTGTGAACAAGTCGGACCCTTTGTTTAACTGTAGATCTGCAAATCTCTCTGAAACATGATTTCTGCTGAAGTCATGTTCAAGATTAAGGGGTGCCAAGGAGAAGTAAATATTTCTCAACAACATTTGGATGAGACATTTAACTGAGATAACCACCTCCTCTGGTTGCACGCTCCAGGCACTGACCAAGCTCTGTATCCAAAAAAAAGGGCCTGTGATTAAGATTTAAATGACGTTTGGGTGTGGGTCTGACTCACTTGTTTATAGTAACATTGAGATATGGTTCTTCATGAGCCCTAGTTTATTATCGCTGATGGATACATACGAGCACAACTCCATAATATTCATCTTACCCTTTAATTCCCAAGCAACATTACAGTTCACAAATGCCCTCACACTGGTTTACAATCTGCTTTTTGTAGTTACATTTTGAAAATATACTTTAGTAATGAAAAAAGTTTTGTGTATACACGTCGTCACAAATGCAGTTTGATTCTACGCAGTAGCATACCAAGTAAACAAGTCCTTAAGAAGAGTAATATAGAAAACATTGACTGTACGGTTCCTCTAGATGCTGCCCGGCCTGCTGTGTTCTTCCAGCATCTCGTTTGTCCAAGTTAGATTCCAGTTTTTTTTTGTCCCAAATAAACAAAGCATTTATGTTTGACTCTATCCTAACAAGCCAAAGGTATCTCTTACACTACAAAACTCTACTTATGTGCATTGGGGCTCGACAATTGATAAAGAACTTTATGTTACCGCGATTGAAGCTGGTCAAACTGGAGTTGAGGCTGTTCTTCTTCTGCTCCTGACGATCCTGTTTCTTGGTCCTGATGTTCAACTTGGAGAGTGTGACACTCCAAGGCTCAGAACGTCTGGCACCATCTGTGGAGACAAATCAGAATGAACTCTTCAGGTTCAGTGACCCTTTCTCACAACTGTTGGTAGCTTTCCTCCTAATTCCTGTTTGAGCTCTTCCCTAATGCTTTTGTATTTTTCAAGGGTTCTCTCTATCTTGAGTTTCCTAAACCTTATGTCTGATTTTCTCACCGTACCGGGGAGGCCGGAATTGAATGCAATATTCCAAAAGTGGCCTAACCGATGTTGTGTACAGCCACAACATGACATCCCAACTCCTATATTCAAGTGAGCTATTAATCTGTGACAGCACATTTTGCTCTCTGTAATAACATGGGGATCGTACTGGAAAGGAGCATTGTTTCTTGTTGAACACTAAAATAGAGCCATTATTTGTTGCATTTATGGGTTAGTCCCAGTCTGGGATGGACAGTTCTGTGGATCCGTCACCAAGTTTGCTTTATAAAGGGCTCAGGTGATGAGTTCCAACTGTACAGGCCATTGCCTGTCACTGCCACAAATGTGGGACCTGGACCTGGCTGTTCCCTTGCTGTAGCAGTCAGAGAATGCAGTTTAATCGAATGGAGATGAGCATTTTTGTACTTTGAATCTGTACGCAGGCTCATGCATATACACTGAGAGGCCAGATGGTAGAGAATTTGTGGTGCCTTTTTGAACACTGATATCTCCCCAGGTCTGTCGCTTAAAACAGATCTCTGCTCGCAACTCAATTACGGTAAAATTTTGCTTGGCATTCGGTGTTACAAGTTGTCACCAGAGCATGGCAACAATGTGCGTATAACACATAAAAACTCACTTATCACTATATCATTATCTACATGTAACAATAAATGGAAATCTAATCCAGTCTGATTGTGAGGGGTGTGGCCGTAGGGGACTCTTATGCATCTGGCCCTTGCTTATGAATCTTCCTGGTGGCCAGCCAAGATGCCAGCGATAAGCGGGCTTACAATTGTATGAGGCTATCCCAAGCAAAAGTAGAGATTGCTGGAAACTTTCAGCAGGTCTGGCAGCATCTGTAGAGAGAAATCAGGATTCATATGTTGTTTGAGTGAACCTTCCTTAGAAACGTTTTTCCCATTTGCTACAAATGCAGAACCCGGAGATGTTGTTTCACGTCCTGCAGCCTATACCGGCTGTTCATAAAACTTCACGGTCTGTGCCAACTCCCCTTTTCTCCACGCTTGTGCTGTTTCTATTATATTACTGTCTCTACCGTCCACCTGGTACAACTGCCTGCCTGTGTCTCCATCCTGCCGGCACAAAAATTCATGCCTGAGGCGCATTTATCTATTTTCCGAACGTTAGAAATCAGGGGAGAGCGCAAACGCAGTCCCCCACTACCACAAATTTTGCAGCTGAGTATCCCGCATTTGGGGACATGGCAGGAGTCAGCATACGCCTCGACAAATACCACTGCTTCCCCCTCCAGCCCTGCCTGACTCAGATCTAACGGGAAAACTGTCTGATTCCCACCCATTGATTGAGACTGCGCTAACGATGTTGGTGTAGAGCAGTCGGATCCAATTGCGGATACCCTCCCCAAACCCCTGATGGGGAGGAAGATGTTAATAGAGTTGATGAACTGTTCAAGCTCCTCGCGGGAGCACGAGGCAGCACCGATACAGTCACTGATGGAGCAGAGGAAGATGTGCAGGATGGTGTCAGTGTAGCAATGGAAGAGGGACCGTTCCACGTATCCTATGGATCCATGTTTCCTACCTGCGCTCACCTATCCCATCCCACCTACCCTTTCCAGACCCACCCCTCTTCTCACTATTTATTTCAGAGCTCCCTTCCCCCTTCGCCATTTCTGAAGAATGGTCGTGATCTGAACTCAATCCCTCTACCAATAAATCCTAACACACCGTAAGCCTTCTTAACAACACTAACTACTGGGTGGCAACTTTCAGGGGTCTATGTACATGGACACCAAGATCCCTCTGCACATCAACACGACCAAGAATCTTCCCATTGACCCGGTATTCTGCCTTCCTATTCCTCCCAAAGTTAATCACCTCACATTTATCCATATTAAACTCCATTTGCCACGTTCCGGCCCAATTCTGCAGTTTATCCAAGTCTCCCTGCAACATTCTTCCACACTGTCCACCACTCCACCGACGTTAGTGTCATCTGCAAACTTACTAACCCATCCACCTGTGCCTGCGTCCAAGTCATTCATAAAAATGACAAACAGCAATGGTCCCAAAACAGATCCTTGAGGCACACACTAGTGACCTGACTCCAGGCTGAATATTTACCATCAACCGCCACTCGTTGCCTTCGTACAGAAAGCCAGTTTCTAATCCAAACTGCTAAATCTCCCTCAATCCTGTGCCTCTGTATTTTCTCCAATAGCCTACCATGTGGAACCTTATCAAAGGCTTTACTGAAGTCCATGTACACCACGTTAACTGCCCTTCCCTCATCCACATGCTTGGTCACCTTCTCAAAAAACTCAATGAGGTTTGGGAGACACGACCTGCCCTTGACAAATCCATGCTGACTATCTCCAATCAAATTGTTGCTTGCTAGATGATTATAAATCCTATCTCTTATAATCCTTTCCAAAACTTTGACGACAACAGACGTAAGGCTCACTGGTCTATAATTACCTGGGTCATCTCTGCTGCCCTTCTTGAACAAGGGCACAACATTTGCAATCTTCCAGTCGTCTGGGACTAAACCTGTAGACGATGATGACTCAAAGATCAAGGCCAAAGGCTCCGCCACCTCCTCCCTAGCCTCCCAGACAATCCTCGGAAAAATCCCGTCCAGCCCAGGGGATTTATCTACCTTCACACCTTCTCAAATTGATAACACCTCCTCCTTACTAACCTTAACCCTTTCAATTCTAGTAGCCCATAATGCAGTCATCTCCTCTACAATATTCTCCTGTTCCTTAGTGAAAACAGATGAGAAATATTCGTTTAGCACCTCTCTGATCTCCACAGGGTCCACACACAACTTCCCACTTCTGTCTTTGACTGGCCCTATTCCTACCCTAGTCATCCTCTTATTCCTCACATACCTACTGAAAGCTTTAGGGTTCTCCTTTATTCTACCTGCTAATGTCTGCTCATGCCCCCTCCTTGCTCTTCTTAACTCTCTCTTTAAATCCTTCCTAGCTAATCTGTAACTCGCCATCGCCTCATCTGAACCATCTCGTCTCATTGTCACATAAGCCTCCCTCTTCCGCTTAACAAGAGATACAATTTCTTTCGTAAATCTCGGTTTCCTTACCTTATCGCTTCCTCCCTACCTGACAGGGACATACCTATCAAGGACACGCAATATCTGTTCCTTAAACCAGCTCCACATTTCGATTCTCCCCATATCCTGCATTTTGCTAACCCATTCTATGCCTCCTAAGTCTTTATAATTGCATTATAATTGCCCTTCCCCATCTATAACTCTTGCCCTGTGGCATGTTCCTATCCCTTTTCATTGCTAAAGTAAACAACTGAATTATGGTCACTCTCTCCAAAGTGCTCACCTACCACTAAATCAAACACCTGGCCTGGTTCATCGCCAAGTACCAGATCGAGTGTGGCCTCCCCTCTTGTAGGCCCTTCGACATACTCTGCCAGGAAACCGTCCCTCACACATTGGACAAAAACTGATCCATCCGACGTACTAGAGTTACAGCATTTCCAGTCAATGTTAGGTAAGTTAAAGTCTCCCATAATGACCATCCTGTTCCTTTCACTCCTGCCCACAATAGTTTTACCGATCCTCTCCTCCACATCCCTGGAACTTTGCGTGGGCCTATAATAAACTCCCAGCTGTGTTAGCACTCCTCTCCTGTTTCTGACCGCAGCCCATACCACCTCAGTAGACAAGTCCTCATCAAACGTTCTTTCAGCCACCGTTATACTGTCCTTGACTAACAAAGCCACATCTCCCCCTCTTTGACCACCTTCCCTGACCTTCATGTAAGATCTAAACCCTGGAACCTGCAACATCCATTCCTGACCCTGCTCTATCCATGTCTCTGAAGTGGCCACAACATCGAAGTCCCACGTACCTATCCAAGCTGCAAGCTCACCTACCTTATTCCGGATACTCCTGACGTTAAAGTAGACACACTTCAACCCAGCTTGCTGTCTGCCAGCACACTGCTGTGACAGTGAGGTCCTGCCCATGTCCACCCTATGCTCGTCCTCCTGTGTATTAGAACTACACCTCAGTTTCCCATTCCCCTTCAGAGCTAGCACCAGCAAATTTGCCACCCAGGATATTAGTGTCCCTCTGGTTCAAGTGGAGACCATCCTGTTTGTAGAGGTCCTACCTTCCCCAGAATGAGCCCCAGTTGTCCATGTACCTGAAGCTCTCCCTCCTGCACCATCCCTGCAGCCACGTGTTCAGCTGGAATCTCTCCCTGTTTTTTGCCTCTCTATCATGTCACACCGGTAACAAACCAGAGATAACCACTGTTTGTTCGAGCTCTCAGATTCCACCCTTGCTCCCTGAAATTCTGCCTGATATCCCTAACCCTCTTTCTAACTATGTCGTTGGTGCCTATGTGGACTTGGGGCTGGTCACCATCTCCGTTCGGGACCCCAAAGACACGATCCGAGACATCACGGACCCTGGCACCTGGGAGGCAACACACCAACCATCAGTCTCTTCCGTTCCCGGCAAACCTTCTATCAGTTCCTCTCACTAGTGAGTCCCCAATGACTAACACTCTCTTCCTATTCCCCCTTCCCTTCTGTGCAAGAGGGACAGACTCTGTGCCAGAGGCCTGCACCCAAGTGCACGCTCCTGGTAAGACATCCCCCCCAACAGTATCCAAAACGGGATACTTGTTTTTCAGGGGAACGACCACAGGGGATCCCTGCACTGACTGCTTTTTCCCCTTTCTAACAGTTACTCAGCTTTCTTCACGCTTAGGAGTAACTACTTCCCTGTAACTCTTGTCTATCACTGACTCTGCCTCCCGAATGATCCGAAGTTCATCCAGCTCCCGATCCAGTTCCCTGACGCGGTCTTGGAGGAGCAAGAGTTGGGTGCACTTCCTGCGGATGTATTTGGATGAGACTCTAATGGCATCCCTCACCTCATACATCATGCAGGAGGAACACTCCTCTACCTGCACTGCCATCCCTGTTAACCTCCTAATGAGAAAGTAAAAAAAAAAGAGAAGCTTACCTGATTTGTCCCTGGTGTATAAAGTTAGAGGAGATGGATGGGTGGGAGGCCCTGCAAGGGTAGGGTCTCGGGTTTAAGACAACGATCACTTATATAGCTGAGGGATGAAAAAAAGCCCTCCCTTCCCAGTAACCTCTGCACCGAGGTGCTGCTGCTGCAAACAGAAACGGAAGGCTCCGACGTTCGAGGTAAGCTTTTTAAAGTTTTAAAAATCACGGACTCACCGGCTTCCCGACAGGCCCCTGGTCCAAGCTCCCGCTCGCACTGCTGCTGCAACCAGAAATCCAAAACATTGACTGCTCCTTTCCTGCAGATGTTGCCTGGCTTGCTGTGTTCTACCAGTGTCTTGTTTGTCCAAGTTGGATTCCAGCATCTGCAGTTACTTTTGTCTCAAATAAACAAAAACAACATTTGAATTTGACTCTGTCCGAACAAAGCCAGGGTATCTCTAACACATACAAGACTATATTTACATGCATTGGGGCAATAGGAGGGCCCTATAACTGTTAGAGAAGTTTACATTACCGTGATTAAAGCTGGTCAAACTGAAGCTGAGGCTGTTCTTCCCGCTCCTGATAGTCATGTTTCTTGGTCCTGATGTTCTCCCTGGAGAGTGAGGCACTAGCCCCTCCATGCACAGATTTGAGAGGCTTTTTCTAAACTTGGCATCTCGGCCATTTCCAAGTACAGTGGCTTTGCAGTAGTTTAATGTAACATTTAGATTAGTTACTTGATGTGAATTCAGTTTCTGTCTCAGGAAGGGTGTTAGAAAAGACAGTACTGGGCATTGCAATTACCCCTATCGATTGAGCTGACCCTAGGAGCCCAGATATCTCAAAAGCAGTGCCACTGAAACTCATAAGGACTGTTCCACCTGAAAGCGTGCAGCATTGTCTCTTCAACACCTGTGCAACCGTCAATCAAGATGAATGACTCGCATACCTGTCTTACTTGATCCAAGTCAAAGCTGCTAAATTCTGGCTGAATATCTCAGTTCCGCTGTGACATTAACACGTATTCAATGGAATCAATCAAGAGAACCATTTGTGCATCTGACTGAACGGCCTGATCCAATTCGCAGCACACAGGCCAATCTTCCCAGCATGATAACAAAGTGTCTTGCTGGATGAACACAGCAGGCCAAGCAGCATCTCAGGAGCACAAAAGCTGACGTTTCGGGCCCAGACCCTTAGATCTCCAGCATCTGCAGTTCCCATCATTTCTTCCCAGCATGATGTTCAATTGGCCAAAGTTGCTTTCAATGTCCCAAAAAAACTGTTAATTTATTTCAAAGGGACATTCCTGTGTGTACAAAAGAGGATGCAAAGCTGTCGTACACAGCTCCAGGACTTCCCTCACCTGCCTCTCTCAGCGTACCGGAACAGACCCCAACAAGGGCCTGGGACATGTCAAACTCAAGACTTTTTGAAACACAGTACCGGCTCCTTTTTTATATTGAAGTGCCCTAGAATATCAACATACCAGTTTCTGGGTGGCGTCGTCGTGACACGGGAGGAGGCCCAGGATAGACGTGTCATCCAGGGAGTGGGAGGGGGAACTGAAGTGGTTCGTGACCGGAAGATGTTGTTGTTTGTCACAAACCAAGCGCAGGTGCTCTACAAAGGAGGTCTCCGAGTCTCCGCTTGGTCTCCCCGATGTAGAGGAGGCCACATTGGGAGCAGCGGATACAATGTGCCACCTTAGCGGATGTGCAGGTGAACGTCTGTTTACTGCAGAAGGTTGTTTTTGGGACCTTGGATTCAGGTGAGTGGGGAGGTGGAGGGTACAGGTGTAGCGCTTCCTGTGGTTACAGGGAAAGGTGTCGGGGGTGGTGGGGCTGGTGAGGAGCATGGAGCAGACGAGAGAGTAGCGTTGAGACCGGTCCCTACAGAACGCAGATAGGGGTGGGGAGGTAAATATATCCTTGGCAGTGGGGTCAGATTGCAGGTGGTGGAAGTGGCAGAGATTGACATGTTGAATCCGGAGATTAATGGGGTGATACGTGACGACAAGGGGAATTCCGACTTTGTCGTTCTGGCAGGGAGGGGTGTGTGAAGGCTGTCGTGCAGAAAACGCTTGAGACGCAGTGGAGGGTGTTTTTGACCACGGGAGTGGTGGGGGTGTTGTTGTCCTTTAAATCTGGAAAGTTTGGGAGTGGAATGCCCCATTTTAGGAGCAGATGCGGTGGAGGCAAAGGAATTGGGAGTATGGGATTGCATTCTCGCAGGAAGGTGAGTGAGCGGAGGCATTGTCTGGGTAGCTATGGGAGTCGGTGGGCTTCAAATAGACATCAGTCTCAAGGTGGTCACCAGAGATGGAGACGGAGACGTCCAGGAAGGAGAGAGAGGTATCAGAGATGGTCCAGGTGAACCGGAGGTTGGGGTAGAAAGTGTTAATGAAGTTGATGAACTGTTCAAGATCCTCGCGGGAACATGAGGCAGCGCAGATAAAGTCACCGATGGAGTGGAGGAAGATGTGCAGGATGGTGTCAGTGTAGCAGTGGAAGTGGGACTGTTCCACGTATCCAATGGATCCGTGTATCCTACCTGCGCTCACCTATGCCATCCCACCTACACTTTCCAGACCGACCCCTCGTCTCTCTATTTCAGAACTCCGTTCCCCCTCCACCATTTCTAAAGAACGGTCCCGAACTGAAACGTCAGGTTTCTCCTGATGCTGCCGAGCCTGTTGTGTTCGTTCAGCTCCACACTGTGTTCCCAATCATCTATACTGCATCCACTGTACCCGGTGCGGCTTCCTCTACATTGGGGAAACCATGCGGAGGCTTGGGGACCGCTTTGCAGAACACCTCCGCTCAGTTCGCAACAAACAACTGCACCTCCCAGTCGCAAACCATTTCCACTCCCCCTCCCATTCTCTAGATGACATGTCCATCATGGGCCTCCTGCAGTGCCACAATGATGCCACCCGAAGGTTGCAGGAACAGCAACTCATATTCCGCCTGGGAACCCTGCAGCCATATAGTATCAATGTGGACTTCACCAGTTTCAAAATCTCCCCTTCCCCTACTGCATCCCTAAACCAGCCCAGTTCGTCCCCTCCCCCCACTGCACCACACAACCAGCCCAGCTCTTCCCCCCCACCCACTGCATCCCAAAACCAGTCCAACCTGTCTCTGCCTCCCTAACCGGTTCTTCCTCTCACCCATCCCTTCCTCCCACCCCAAGCTACCTACTAACCTCATCCCACCTCCTTGACCTGTCCGTCTTCCCTGGACTGACCTATCCCCTCCCTACCTCCCCACCTATACTCTCTCCACCTATCTTCTTTACTCTCCATCTTCAGTCCGCCTCCCCATCTCTCCCTATTTATTCCAGTTCCCTTCCCCCATCCCCCTCTCTGATGAAGGGTCTAGGCCCGAAACGTAAGCTTTTGTGCTCCTGAGATGCTGCTTGGCCTGCTGTGTTCATCCAGCCTCACATTTTATTATCCCAATCATATTGTTCTGTTTTGTGAATATTGATACAAAGTATTTGCTGAAGACCTCGCTCAATTACTCCAGCACCAGGCATAAATTTACATTTAGTAGATTCTGCTGTCATATTTACTTCAGTACAGGTAAAGTTAAAACACGCATCACCATCTAAGGTAGACAGATATCAATGTACAAATATACTTTGGTAGCAAGTATTCCAAGAAACAAAGTTATTAGAAAAAGTTGAAAAAGAAAGATAGAAAAAAGTTAATATTTAACATTAAAGTCCGTGTTAATATATGATCTCCCGCTCTGTCGTAGAATTGGGTGAGAGACCAACAGAAGCTTCGAAGAGAGCGGCCGAAAAGACTGCCAGACAAAAGAGGAGAAACTGAAGTGAAGCCCACTGCACAAGAGCGAGAGACAGTGATCAGACAACACCGTAAGAGAAACGTCCGCTCAGCAAAGGAAATACCGCTTCCCCACATAGAGCAGGAAGAGAGTCAACTCACCGCTCGGAGCAAAAAACACATCTGCTTTTCGTAACAAGTCAGGGGAGAGCGCGAACGCAGTTCCCCACTACCACAAATTTTGCAGTCGAGTATCCCGCATTTGAAACAAAGTTATTAGAATAAGTTGAAAAAAGGAATAAGTTAATAGTTAATATTAAAAATCGCTGTTAACGCACGCTGCTGAAGTTGCTACCAATTTGGTCCCCTCATACCTGGAGAACACAACCCACCCGCACGGGGAGATAGTGCCAGAGAGCGCGAAGAACAGCGCAACGGGCTTCTGAAAAGCCTAATCCGAAAACATACGAAGACAACGTTACCGGATCGACTTCCACAGGGGAAAGTGAAACCTGTCATTAGTTTGAAAAATCAGGGGAGAGCGCGAACGCAGTCCCCCACTACCACAAATTTTGCAGTCGAGTATCCCGCATTTGGGGACATCGCAGGCGTCAGCACACCCGAAGTGCAATGGGCTAGCCTCGTCCTGGGAGAACCACCTTGTTGATCATGGTATCTCCCCTGCCAGGTAAGTATGCTCACAACTCTCACTCGCTCACATCCCACAACACCCGCTACCTCTCACACTCACATTCACTCCGTTTGCCAACATCGCAAAATCACCCACCGAACCTTCCCTGCCAGAAGTGCAGCCCAGTTCCACACGTGGATCACAGCACATCTCCAAAGCCCTTGTTTTCCAGGAATAATACTCAAGATCGCTGCTACGACTGCTATTTGCATATATCCCTTAAAAGGAAACGCTCCGCCCCCCCCCAGTTGCCTTCAGGCTGCATCTTGAACCGCGGAAAGAAATCCCCAGATACACTGCAAGTTCGAACCCCGCTCTGTTTTGAAAACACTTTTCACAATTTGTTGTGAACGTGAATAAAACAACTTCTAAACCTGCCTCGTGAACCCTGAAGCTTTTATTTGTGTCAGAGATAATAGGACCTGCCGATGCTGGAGAATCCGAGACAACAAAGTATAGGGTCCAGGCCTGAAACGTCAGCTTTCCTGCTCCTCTGATGCTGCTTGGCCTGCCTGCTGTGTTCGTCCAGCTCTGCAGTTTGTTTGCTTTCTTTTGTGAACGAGTCTAAACCTTTGTTTAACTTTAGCTTTGCAAATCTCTCTTCGGTCTGATACATGACTCCAGGAGAAATCGCATTCAAGGTTTAGGGGTGCCAGGGAGCAATAAACATTTCTCGACAAGATTTGGATGAAATCACCACCTCCTCTAGCTGCACACTCCAGGCTCTCACCACACTGTGTCCAAAATAAAGGCCTGCGATTTAAGATTTAAGTGGCGTTTGGGTGTGTGTCTGATTTACTCATTTACAGTAACGATGATATATGGTGTTTCACGAGCCCAAGTTTATTATCGTTGAAACACTGATTGGATACATACGAGCGCAACTCTATGAAAACCATCTTACCTTTTAAATTCCCGAGTAACATCACAGTTCATAAATGACCTCAGATAACCAGGTGTAACATCGTAGGATGCTGCTTGGCTTGCTGTGTTCATCTAGCTCCGCACCTTGTTATCTCAGATTCTCCGACATCTGCAGTTCCTACTATCTCTCAAATGACCTCACACTGGTTTACAATTTGATTTTTGACATTTTTACTTCAAAATTACACTGTATTCATTAACAAATTGTGCATGTGCATTGTCACAAATACAGTTTGATTCTACACACTAGCATATCGAGTAACCTTACGAAGGGTAATATCGGAAACATTGACTGCTCCTTTCCTCCAGGTGTGAGCCTTACTTCGGTTGTGGGTACAGTGTTGCGAGAGGATTATGAGAGATAGGATTTATCATCATCTGGAAAGGAATAATTTGATTGGGGTAGCCAACACGGTTGTGTGGAGGGTAGGTCGTGCCTCACAAACCTTATTGAGTTCTTTGAGAAGCTGAACAAACAGGTGGATGAGGGTAAAGTGGTTGATGTGGTGTAAATGGATTTCTCTGGTTTTATTCATGAGCTTGGATTCAGGATTAACATGTTAGGAACATCTAAGACTCATCATATTGTCTTTTACTTTCAGGTATTTCAAATTGCTGATGTGATTTTCTATCTGACTCCCAGCAAACCCCAGAGTAGGCTGTTCCAGAAAATGTGCAGACGTGGGATTGAGGGTGATTTTGTAGTTTGGATCAGAAATTGGCGAGCTGTAAGAAGACAGAGGGTGGTGGCTGACGGGAAATGTTCATTCTAGAGTTCAGGTACTAGTGGTGTACCGCAAGGATCTGTTTTGGGGCCACTGCTGTTTGCCATTTTTATAAATGACCTGGATGAGGGCGCAGTAGGATGGGTTAGTAAATTTATGGATGACACTAAAGTCAGTGGAGTTGTGGACAGTGTGGAAGGAGGTAGCAGTTAACAGAGGGACATAGATAACCTGAGAGCTGGGCTGAGAGGTCGCAAATGGAGTTTAATGCGGAAAAGTGTGAGGTGATTCACTTCGGAAGGAGAAACAAGAACACAGAGTACTGGGCTAATGGTAAGATTCTTGGTGGTGTGGATGAGCAGAGAGATCTGGGTGTCCATGGACAGAGAGCCCTGCCACCCAGGTCGATGGGTTGTTAAGAAGACGGTGTGTTAGGTTTTAGTGGTAGAGGGACTGAGTTTTGGAGACATGAGGTCATGTTGCAGCAGTACAAAACTCTGGTGTGGCGCACTTGGAGTATTGCCAACAGTTCCAGTCGCTGCATTTTAGGACGGATGTGGAAGCATTGGAAAGGGTGCAGAGGAGATTTACCAGCATGTTACCTGCTATGGAGGGAAGGTCTGATCAGGAAAGGCTAAGGGACTTGAGCCTGTATTTGTTAGACCGATGAAAGTTAAGAGGCGACTTAATAGAGATATACAAGATGATCAGAAAATTAGATAGGGTGGACATTGAGAGCCTTTTTCCTCGGATTGTGATGGCTAGCACGAGGGGACATAGCTTTAAATTGAGGGGTGACAGATATGGGACAGAATTCAGAGGTACATTCTTTACTCAGAGTAGTAAGGGCATGGAATGCCCTGCCTGCAACAGTAGTAGGCTCACCAGTGTTTAAGGGCATTTAAATGGTAATTGGATAATGGAATAGTGTAGGTTAGATGGGTTTCAGATCAGTTTCACAGGTCAGCAAAACATCGAGGGCCAAAGAGCCTGTACTGCGCTCGGTTCTACATTCCAGATGCTGCCTGACCTGCTGAGCTTCTCCAGCAAATTTGTGTTTGCACCTCATTTATAGCATGCACAGTTTTTTCATTTTTTAACTTATTTGTCTGAGTTGGATTCCAGAATCTGTAATCCTTTTTATCTCAAACAAAGAAAACATTTGACTTTGACTACATTCCCAACAAACGTAAGGTATCCCTGACACACACAATACTATATTTACATGCATTGGAGCACGAGGAGGGCCGGACAATAGATAAATAGCTTTACAGTAGCCCAATTGAAGCTGGTCAAACTGGAGTTGAGCCTGTTCTCGCTGCTCCAGATGTTCCTGTTTCTTGCTCCCGATGGTCTCCCTGGAGAGTGTGAGACTCCAGCAGCCGCCGGCCCCCAGCTCTGAGTTGAGTGGGGTTTTCTAAAATATTTATCCAGGTCATTTCTGAGTACAGTGGCTTCTGTTTAGTTACTCGATGTTAATTGAATTCTGTCCCACGAAGGGTGTTACAGAAGACAGTCTTGGCCATTGCAATTTCCCCTATTGACTGAGCTGACCCTCGGAGCCCGCCTGTCTCCAAAGCAGTTCCATTGAAACTCAGTAGAAACAAAAAAAACTGCAAATGCTGGAATCACAGGTAGACAAGCAGGAGGCTGGGAGAACACAGCAAGCCAGGGGGAATCTGGAGGAGAGCAGAACTCAACAGCAGTCCTGAACAAGGGTAATGCCCAAAATATTGGCTGCTCTTTTCTTCCAGCTGCTGCCTGGTCTGCTGTGTTTTTCCAACCTCCTCTTCGTCGACTGAAACTCAGACGGATTGTTCCACCTGCAAGTACATAGTATGGTCTCAACAACACCTGTACAACCATAAATCAAGGTGAATGACTCACATACGTGTGTGGCTTGTTCCAAGTCAATGCTGCAAACTTTTGGCTTAATATCTCAGTTCCGCTGTGACATTAACACGTATTCAACGTAACCAATCAAGGGAACCATTTGTACACCTCTCTGAATGGCCTGATCCAGTTTCCAGCACACTGCTCAGTTGGCCAGTTTCCCCAGCACGACCTTCAATTGTCTACTGTTGCCTCCAGTGTCCAAAAGAGCTGTCATTTTATTTCAAAGGGATGTTCCAATACCTACAAAAGAGGATACAAGGTTCCAGAAATTTCATTACCTGCCACCTCACGCAATCTGGGACAGTGCCCATCAAATCCTGTGGACTGAGATAACAATTGTGGGTCTGGATGAACGCAGCAGGCCAAGCAGCATCTTAGGAGCACAACAGCTGACGTTTCGGGCCTAGACCCTTCATCAGAAAAGGGGGATGGGGCGGGGATTCTGAAATAAATAGGGAGAGAGGGGGAGGCAGACTGAAGATGGAGAGGAGAAGATAGGTGGAGAGGAGAGTATGGGTGGGGAGGTAGGGAGGAGATAGGTCAGTCTGGGCAGGATGGACAGGCCAAGGGGACGGGATGAGGTTAGCATAGGAAATGGAGGTGCGACTTGAGGTGGGAGGAGGCAATAGGTGAGATGAAGAACAGATTAGGCAGGCGGGGATGAGCTGGGCTGGCTTTGGGATGCAGTGGTGGAAGGGGAGATTTTGAAGCTGGTGAAATCCACATTGACACCATTGGGCTGCAGGGTTCCCAAGCGGAATATGAGTCGCTGATCCTGCAACCTACGTGTGGCATCATTGTGGCACAGAAGGAGGCCCAGGATGGACATGTCGTCTGGGGAATGTGAGGGGGTGTTAAAATGGATCGCGCCTTGGGGGGGTTGGGGTGGGGGGTGCAGTTGTTTATTGCGAACCGAGCGCAATGATGCCACCCGTAGGTTGCAGGAACAGCAACGCATATTCCGCTTGGCAACCCTGCAGCCCAATGGAATCAATGTGGATTTCACTAGCTTCAAAACCTCCCCTTCCTCCACTGCATCTGGAGGGGCCTAGGATGGGGAGCAAGAGGTTGGGAACCCACCCACCCTCAGGCCCAAGAGGCTCCAGTTTGCATGCGGCGGTCACATTAGTGGCGATGGTGGGAGTCTGTAACCTGGAGACCAGGGTCTGTCACATAGACTCTGACCGATGTCAAGCACCAACTGGAGGAGCAGCAGAGGAGGAACGAGAATGTGAGAGGAAGATGAAGTCAATTGCGGGAAAATCTTGCATGACATTCAGTGTTACAAGTTGTCACTGGAGCATGGTATCAATATGCATATAACACAGAAAAATTCACTTTTCACAATATCATTATCTAGATGTGACAATCAATCTAAATTTAATTTAACCTGTTTGAGAGGGGGGTATCTGTAGGGGACTCCTATGCTGTCTGTCTGCACTTACCCGTCTTCTTGGAGATCAGCCCAGATGGCCGCAACGAGCTGACCGACAGTGCCTGAGGTTGTCCTGAGCCAAAATAGAGATTGCTGGAAAATTTCAGCAGATCTGTCTGGCAGCATCTGTGGAGACAAATCAACGATGACTTTTTAAACCAGGTAACACTTCCTTAGGATGGGTTTTTCCTGTTTGGTACACATGCAGAACTGCGAGTTTCTATTTTGGGTCCTCGAGCCTATACCAGTTGATCATAAAATATCCCAGTCATTACCAACTCCCCTTTTCTCCAGAACTCCACTATTTCTATCACATTACCATCTGTCCCTCCCCGCCTGGTACAGCTGCCTGCCTGTGTCTCCCTCCCTCGCCTTACCTCCACTCACTCGCCTTACCATGTTCCCCTCGAACTCTCCTGCTCGTACAGCTCCAGAGACCAAGGCCCTAGCACCACTCCTCCTGTCTCATGGCTGCCCCTGAACTCAGTCTTTCAGCACTCAGACTGGGACCTAGTGGTAGCTGCACAGCCTACATATGGCCCATTCGCCTGTGCTCCTGTTGCTGCAGCAGTGGGAGTTCATAACCCTCCCCTATGTCCAACCCAGTGTTTGTGTAACCCCCAGCAATTTTGTAACGACTTCCCCAGCCCGGTGTTTATACAATCCCCAGTTAATTTATAACAACCCAGCCCAGTGTTTATATAACCCCCAGCAATTTTATAACAACTCCTGCAGGCCCAGCAATTTTATTGCAACCACAGATGAGTGTTTGTATAACAACCAGTAATTTTAAAATATCACTCCAGCTCAGTGTTTATGTAATTCCCAGCACACATTTTATATACCCCCGTGTAAGATTGTGACAACTCAGTTATCCCAATGTTTATACGACCTCCAGAAACCCTGTAAATTTATAAACTACTCACCCTGCCAGGTCACTTTCTCTGGTAGCTCGTTCCACATCACTGCCTGTGTAAAAAAAATTGCCCCTCGCATTCCTTTTAAATCTTTATCCTCTCACCTTAAAACCTATGCCCTCTATATTTGCATTTGTCTGCCCTGGGGAAAAGACCTGGACACCCTGTACATTCCCCTCAGTTTTATAAACTTCTATGAGGCTAATCCTCAGTCTTCAATGCTACAGGGACAATAGCCCCAGGCTATTCAGCCTCTAACTACAGGTCAAAACCTCCAACCCTGGCAACATCCTCACAAATCTTCCCTTTCACATTTAACCCTTTCATATTTAACAACATCTTTCCGAGAGCAAGAAGACTAGAATTGAACACAGTATTCTGAAAGTGGCCGAACCAATGTGCTGTACAGCTGCAACATGACATCCCAACTCCTCTGCTCATTGCACTGACCAATGAAGGCAAGCGTACTAAACGCCTTCTGCACCACTCTGTCGACCTGCAACTTCACTTTCAAGGAATTATGCACTTGCACCCCACGGTCTCTGTTCAGCAACACTCCTTGGGCCCTGCTATTAATCGTATATGTCCTGCCCTGGTTTGCCCTACCAAAATGCATCGCCTCACATTCATCTAAATTCAAATCCAACGCTGCTCATGAGTCCATCTGATCAAGCTCCCCTTGCACACAGAGATAATCTTCTTTACTGTCCACTGCACCACCAATTTTGGTGTCATTCGTAAACTTGTGAACCATACTTCCTACGTTTACAGCCAAGCGTCGATATAAATGACAAAAACCCACAACCTAAATAATAGTGGGTTAGAATCATCAGGTTGGATGGTCCACTCCTGTTACTATGTTACAAGGCAGCCACTGTCGCTGTGCAGATAGCTGGAGCGCATGTCCTCCCTCATGCTGTCAGAACTGAAGCTCCAGTCACATTCAGCTCCAAACAGATGGATCACTCTGCTGGAGTACACCCTGTACTGCAATTATGAGCCATTTGAAGTCACAGAACAAGAAAAACGTTGGTTTCAATACACTGCAAAAATCTGCTCCGGTTTTGAATACCTCCTCTCATCCCTAGCAACACAGGGACAGGAGTAGACCATTCGGCCCGCCATTTAATATGCTCATGGTTAATTGAACAGTTACCATTGAGCCACACTATCCCCACAATCCTTTTTGTCAACTGTATTCAAAGCTAAGCTCGAAAGACATCGAATGGCTGATCTTTTCCAATTCAAATACCACCATCTGTCACACTGGGACTCGAGCCAGCACCCGAGAACATTTCCTGGTCTGAGGATAGTACCAATATTCCTATTGCCTCCCCAATAGGCTGTGCTCTATAATCCATTAACTCCCTTCCTCATCGCGAAAGTCTGTTGAAAGAAAGCTTGAAGACTGCGACAAACACCCCACTCTGCAGCAAGTTCCATACCTGCAGCACTACATCGAAAAAACCCACAGAAATTCTACACTCTTTCCCATACAACAATTGTAAATGTTTCATCTAAACTTAATCAAAAAGCAGAAATGGTTTCCTTAAACCCACTCTTTCAAATTCCTCCCTAAAGTTAAAGATCCCCATTTGTTGTCTTTAAACACTCTAAAGCATAAAATTCCAAACTTGGCATCATTTCCTGGCTGGAGCAGCTCCACAATCTTATTCAATGATATGGAGACACGGGTGGTATGCTGGGCTCAGTGGTTCGCACTGCCATCTCACAGTGCAAGGGATCCAGGTTCAGTTCCACCTTACGATATTAGTAAGGTGCATTCGGGAGTGAAATTGGTGTCCAATCTCGAATTTCCTGCCTTTCCAGCTGAGGGTAAACCTCATGGATTCGCACTGAAGTAAACTGATGCACAGAGTTGAAAATGACATCCAGATCAGCGATTTGAGAAAGATTTTGACAGACACAGTTAAGTGCAGAGTCACAAGGAAAATGTAAACATGTTAGGTTGAGGCTGCTTCTGCAGCAGATCTGTCCTTTGCTTTGCATATATCAGGGGAGATCACAAAACACAGTCCCCAACTACCACAAAACTTTGCTGTCAGTATCCCACATTTGAGGACATCACAGGCATTAACACACCTAAAGTGCAAGCCTCATCATGGAAGATACACCTTGTTAATAATACTATGTCCCTTGCTAGATAAACATGATTTCAACTCTCACTTGCTCACATCCCATAACACCTGCTACCTCTCACACTCACATTCACTCCATTTTCTACATTGGCACCCACTGAGCCTTCCCTGACGGCGGAAAAGCATAATTTCTGACGTGGATCACAGCACATCTCCAAGGCTCCAGCTTTACTGGAATAATGCACAATTTAGTGGGTTTTTCCGGGGAATGGGGATCAATATCTGCATATATGCCTTAAAAGGAAACGCTTCACCCCCCAGCTGCCATCACGCTGCCTCCTGATTCGTGCTGAGAATTCCCCAGCTACACTGCAAGTTCGAACTTCACTGTTTTCAAAACATTTTTCAGAATTTGATGTGAACGCGAATATAAGCAACTTCCAACCTTGCGTCGTGAAACTTGAAACCTTTTTTTGTGAACAAGTCGGACCCTTTGTTTAACTGTAGATCTGCAAATCTCTCTGAAACATGATTTCTGCTGAAGTCATGTTCAAGATTAAGGGGTGCCAAGGAGAAGTAAATATTTCTCAACAACATTTGGATGAGACATTTAACTGAGATAACCACCTCCTCTGGTTGCACGCTCCAGGCACTGACCAAGCTCTGTATCCAAAAAAAAGGGCCTGTGATTAAGATTTAAATGACGTTTGGGTGTGGGTCTGACTCACTTGTTTATAGTAACATTGAGATATGGTTCTTCATGAGCCCTAGTTTATTATCGCTGATGGATACATACGAGCACAACTCCATAATATTCATCTTACCCTTTAATTCCCAAGCAACATTACAGTTCACAAATGCCCTCACACTGGTTTACAATCTGCTTTTTGTAGTTACATTTTGAAAATATACTTTAGTAATGAAAAAAGTTTTGTGTATACACGTCGTCACAAATGCAGTTTGATTCTACGCAGTAGCATACCAAGTAAACAAGTCCTTAAGAAGAGTAATATAGAAAACATTGACTGTACGGTTCCTCTAGATGCTGCCCGGCCTGCTGTGTTCTTCCAGCATCTCGTTTGTCCAAGTTAGATTCCAGTTTTTTTTTGTCCCAAATAAACAAAGCATTTATGTTTGACTCTATCCTAACAAGCCAAAGGTATCTCTTACACTACAAAACTCTACTTATGTGCATTGGGGCTCGACAATTGATAAAGAACTTTATGTTACCGCGATTGAAGCTGGTCAAACTGGAGTTGAGGCTGTTCTTCTTCTGCTCCTGACGATCCTGTTTCTTGGTCCTGATGTTCAACTTGGAGAGTGTGACACTCCAAGGCTCAGAACGTCTGGCACCATCTGTGGAGACAAATCAGAATGAACTCTTCAGGTTCAGTGACCCTTTCTCACAACTGTTGGTAGCTTTCCTCCTAATTCCTGTTTGAGCTCTTCCCTAATGCTTTTGTATTTTTCAAGGGTTCTCTCTATCTTGAGTTTCCTAAACCTTATGTCTGATTTTCTCACCGTACCGGGGAGGCCGGAATTGAATGCAATATTCCAAAAGTGGCCTAACCGATGTTGTGTACAGCCACAACATGACATCCCAACTCCGAAATTCAAGTGAGCTATTAATCTGTGACAGCACATTTTGCTCTCTGTAATAACATGGGAATCGTACTGGAAAGGAGCATTGTTTCTTGTTGAACACTAAAATAGAGCCATTATTTGTTGCATTTATGGGTTAGTCCCAGTCTGGGATGGACAGTTCTGTGGATCCGTCACCAAGTTTGCTTTATAAAGGGCTCAGGTGATGAGTTCCAACTGTACAGGCCATTGCCTGTCACTGCCACAAATGTGGGACCTGGACCTGGCTGTTCCCTTGCTGTAGCAGTCAGAGAATGCAGTTTAATCGAATGGAGATGAGCATTTTTGTACTTTGAATCTGTACGCACGCTCATGCAAATACACTGAGAGGCCAGATGGTAGAGAATTTGTGGTGCCTTTTTGAACACTGATATCTCCCCAGGTCTGTCGCTTAAAACAGATCTCTGCTCGCAACTCAATTACGGTAAAATTTTGCTTGGCATTCGGTGTTACAAGTTGTCACCAGAGCATGGCAACAATGTGCGTATAACACATAAAAACTCACTTATCACTATATCATTATCTACATGTAACAATAAATGGAAATCTAATCCAGTCTGATTGTGAGGGGTGTGGCCGTAGGGGACTCTTATGCATCTGGCCCTTGCTTATGAATCTTCCTGGTGGCCAGCCAAGATGCCAGCGATAAGCGGGCTTACAATTGTATGAGGCTATCCCAAGCAAAAGTAGAGATTGCTGGAAACTTTCAGCAGGTCTGGCAGCATCTGTAGAGAGAAATCAGGATTCATATGTTGTTTGAGTGAACCTTCCTTAGAAACGTTTTTCCCATTTGCTACAAATGCAGAACCCGGAGATGTTGTTTCACGTCCTGCAGCCTATACCGGCTGTTCATAAAACTTCACGGTCTGTGCCAACTCCCCTTTTCTCCACGCTTGTGCTGTTTCTATTATATTACTGTCTCTACCGTCCACCTGGTACAACTGCCTGCCTGTGTCTCCATCCTGCCGGCACAAAAATTCATGCCTGAGGCGCATTTATCTATTTTCCGAACGTTAGAAATCAGGGGAGAGCGCAAACGCAGTCCCCCACTACCACAAATTTTGCAGCTGAGTATCCCGCATTTGGGGACATGGCAGGAGTCAGCATACGCCTCGACAAATACCACTGCTTCCCCCTCCAGCCCTGCCTGACTCAGATCTAACGGGAAAACTGTCTGATTCCCACCCATTGATTGAGACTGCGCTAACGATGTTGGTGTAGAGCAGTCGGATCCAATTGCGGATACCCTCCCCAAACCCCTGATGGGGAGGAAGATGTTAATAGAGTTGATGAACTGTTCAAGCTCCTCGCGGGAGCACGAGGCAGCACCGATACAGTCACTGATGGAGCAGAGGAAGATGTGCAGGATGGTGTCAGTGTAGCAATGGAAGAGGGACCGTTCCACGTATCCTATGGATCCATGTTTCCTACCTGCGCTCACCTATCCCATCCCACCTACCCTTTCCAGACCCACCCCTCTTCTCACTATTTATTTCAGAGCTCCCTTCCCCCTTCGCCATTTCTGAAGAATGGTCGTGATCTGAACTCAATCCCTCTACCAATAAATCCTAACACACCGTAAGCCTTCTTAACAACACTAACTACTGGGTGGCAACTTTCAGGGGTCTATGTACATGGACACCAAGATCCCTCTGCACATCAACACGACCAAGAATCTTCCCATTGACCCGGTATTCTGCCTTCCTATTCCTCCCAAAGTTAATCACCTCACATTTATCCATATTAAACTCCATTTGCCACGTTCCGGCCCAATTCTGCAGTTTATCCAAGTCTCCCTGCAACATTCTTCCACACTGTCCACCACTCCACCGACGTTAGTGTCATCTGCAAACTTACTAACCCATCCACCTGTGCCTGCGTCCAAGTCATTCATAAAAATGACAAACAGCAATGGTCCCAAAACAGATCCTTGAGGCACACACTAGTGACCTGACTCCAGGCTGAATATTTACCATCAACCGCCACTCGTTGCCTTCGTACAGAAAGCCAGTTTCTAATCCAAACTGCTAAATCTCCCTCAATCCTGTGCCTCTGTATTTTCTCCAATAGCCTACCATGTGGAACCTTATCAAAGGCTTTACTGAAGTCCATGTACACCACGTTAACTGCCCTTCCCTCATCCACATGCTTGGTCACCTTCTCAAAAAACTCAATGAGGTTTGGGAGACACGACCTGCCCTTGACAAATCCATGCTGACTATCTCCAATCAAATTGTTGCTTGCTAGATGATTATAAATCCTATCTCTTATAATCCTTTCCAAAACTTTGACGACAACAGACGTAAGGCTCACTGGTCTATAATTACCTGGGTCATCTCTGCTGCCCTTCTTGAACAAGGGCACAACATTTGCAATCTTCCAGTCGTCTGGGACTAAACCTGTAGACAATGATGACTCAAAGATCAAGGCCAAAGGCTCCGCCACCTCCTCCCTAGCCTCCCAGACAATCCTCGGAAAAATCCCGTCCAGCCCAGGGGATTTATCTACCTTCACACCTTCTCAAATTGATAACACCTCCTCCTTACTAACCTTAACCCTTTCAATTCTAGTAGCCCATAATGCAGTCATCTCCTCTACAATATTCTCCTGTTCCTTAGTGAAAACAGATGAGAAATATTCGTTTAGCACCTCTCTGATCTCCACAGGGTCCACACACAACTTCCCACTTCTGTCTTTGACTGGCCCTATTCCTACCCTAGTCATCCTCTTATTCCTCACATACCTACTGAAAGCTTTAGGGTTCTCCTTTATTCTACCTGCTAATGTCTGCTCATGCCCCCTCCTTGCTCTTCTTAACTCTCTCTTTAAATCCTTCCTAGCTAATCTGTAACTCGCCATCGCCTCATCTGAACCATCTCGTCTCATTGTCACATAAGCCTCCCTCTTCCGCTTAACAAGAGATACAATTTCTTTCGTAAATCTCGGTTTCCTTACCTTATCGCTTCCTCCCTACCTGACAGGGACATACCTATCAAGGACACGCAATATCTGTTCCTTAAACCAGCTCCACATTTCGATTCTCCCCATATCCTGCATTTTGCTAACCCATTCTATGCCTCCTAAGTCTTTATAATTGCATTATAATTGCCCTTCCCCATCTATAACTCTTGCCCTGTGGCATGTTCCTATCCCTTTTCATTGCTAAAGTAAACAACTGAATTATGGTCACTCTCTCCAAAGTGCTCACCTACCACTAAATCAAACACCTGGCCTGGTTCATCGCCAAGTACCAGATCGAGTGTGGCCTCCCCTCTTGTAGGCCCTTCGACATACTCTGCCAGGAAACCGTCCCTCACACATTGGACAAAAACTGATCCATCCGACGTACTAGAGTTACAGCATTTCCAGTCAATGTTAGGTAAGTTAAAGTCTCCCATAATGACCATCCTGTTCCTTTCACTCCTGCCCACAATAGTTTTACCGATCCTCTCCTCCACATCCCTGGAACTTTGCGTGGGCCTATAATAAACTCCCAGCTGTGTTAGCACTCCTCTCCTGTTTCTGACCGCAGCCCATACCACCTCAGTAGACAAGTCCTCATCAAACGTTCTTTCAGCCACCGTTATACTGTCCTTGACTAACAAAGCCACATCTCCCCCTCTTTGACCACCTTCCCTGACCTTCATGTAAGATCTAAACCCTGGAACCTGCAACATCCATTCCTGACCCTGCTCTATCCATGTCTCTGAAGTGGCCACAACATCGAAGTCCCACGTACCTATCCAAGCTGCAAGCTCACCTACCTTATTCCGGATACTCCTGACGTTAAAGTAGACACACTTCAACCCAGCTTGCTGTCTGCCAGCACACTGCTGTGACAGTGAGGTCCTGCCCATGTCCACCCTATGCTCGTCCTCCTGTGTATTAGAACTACACCTCAGTTTCCCATTCCCCTTCAGAGCTAGCACCAGCAAATTTGCCACCCAGGATATTAGTGTCCCTCTGGTTCAAGTGGAGACCATCCTGTTTGTAGAGGTCCTACCTTCCCCAGAATGAGCCCCAGTTGTCCATGTACCTGAAGCTCTCCCTCCTGCACCATCCCTGCAGCCACGTGTTCAGCTGGAATCTCTCCCTGTTTTTTGCCTCTCTATCATGTCACACCGGTAACAAACCAGAGATAACCACTGTTTGTTCTAGCTCTCAGATTCCACCCTTGCTCCCTGAAATTCTGCCTGATATCCCTAACCCTCTTTCTAACTATGTCGTTGGTGCCTATGTGGACTTGGGGCTGGTCACCATCTCCGTTCGGGACCCCAAAGACACGATCCGAGACATCACGGACCCTGGCACCTGGGAGGCAACACACCAACCATCAGTCTCTTCCGTTCCCGGCAAACCTTCTATCAGTTCCTCTCACTAGTGAGTCCCCAATGACTAACACTCTCTTCCTATTCCCCCTTCCCTTCTGTGCAAGAGGGACAGACTCTGTGCCAGAGGCCTGCACCCAAGTGCACGCTCCTGGTAAGACATCCCCCCCAACAGTATCCAAAACGGGATACTTGTTTTTCAGGGGAACGACCACAGGGGATCCCTGCACTGACTGCTTTTTCCCCTTTCTAACAGTTACTCAGCTTTCTTCACGCTTAGGAGTAACTACTTCCCTGTAACTCTTGTCTATCACTGACTCTGCCTCCCGAATGATCCGAAGTTCATCCAGCTCCCGATCCAGTTCCCTGACGCGGTCTTGGAGGAGCAAGAGTTGGGTGCACTTCCTGCAGATGTATTTGGATGAGACTCTAATGGCATCCCTCACCTCATACATCATGCAGGAGGAACACTCCTCTACCTGCACTGCCATCCCTGTTAACCTCCTAATGAGAAAGTAAAAAAAAAAGAGAAGCTTACCTGATTTGTCCCTGGTGTATAAAGTTAGAGGAGATGGATGGGTGGGAGGCCCTGCAAGGGTAGGGTCTCGGGTTTAAGACAACGATCACTTATATAGCTGAGGGATGAAAAAAAGCCCTCCCTTCCCAGTAACCTCTGCACCGAGGTGCTGCTGCTGCAAACAGAAACGGAAGGCTCCGACGTTCGAGGTAAGCTTTTTAAAGTTTTAAAAATCACGGACTCACCGGCTTCCCGACAGGCCCCTGGTCCAAGCTCCCGCTCGCACTGCTGCTGCAACCAGAAATCCAAAACATTGACTGCTCCTTTCCTGCAGATGTTGCCTGGCTTGCTGTGTTCTACCAGTGTCTTGTTTGTCCAAGTTGGATTCCAGCATCTGCAGTTACTTTTGTCTCAAATAAACAAAAACAACATTTGAATTTGACTCTGTCCCAACAAAGCCAGGGTATCTCTAACACATACAAGACTATATTTACATGCATTGGGGCACTAGGAGGGCCCTATAACTGTTAGAGAAGTTTACATTACCGTGATTAAAGCTGGTCAAACTGAAGCTGAGGCTGTTCTTCCCGCTCCTGATAGTCATGTTTCTTGGTCCTGATGTTCTCCCTGGAGAGTGAGGCACTAGCCCCTCCATGCACAGATTTGAGAGGCTTTTTCTAAACTTGGCATCTCGGCCATTTCCAAGTACAGTGGCTTTGCAGTAGTTTAATGTAACATTTAGATTCGTTACTTGATGTGAATTCAGTTTCTGTCTCAGGAAGGGTGTTAGAAAAGACAGTACTGGGCATTGCAATTACCCCTATCGATTGAGCTGACCCTAGGAGCCCAGATATCTCAAAAGCAGTTCCACTGAAACTCATAAGGACTGTTCCACCTGAAAGCGTGCAGCATTGTCTCTTGAACACCTGTGCAACCGTCAATCAAGATGAATGACTCGCATACCTGTCTTACTTGATCCAAGTCAAAGCTGCTAAATTCTGGCTGAATATCTCAGTTCCGCTGTGACATTAACACGTATTCAATGGAATCAATCAAGAGAACCATTTGTGCATCTGACTGAACGGCCTGATCCAATTCGCAGCACACAGGCCAATCTTCCCAGCATGATAACAAAGTGTCTTGCTGCATGAACACAGCAGGCCAAGCAGCATCTCAGGAGCACAAAAGCTGACGTTTCGGGCCCAGACCCTTAGCTCTCCAGCATCTGCAGTTCCCATCATTTCTTCCCAGCATGATGTGCAATTGGCCAAAGTTGCTTTCAATGTCCCAAAAAAACTGTTAATTTATTTCAAAGGGACATTCCTGTGTGTACAAAAGAGGATGCAAAGCTGTCGTACACAGCTCCAGGACTTCCCTCACCTGCCTCTCTCAGCGTACCGGAACAGACCCCAACAAGGGCCTGGGACATGTCAAACTCAAGACTTTTTGAAACACAGTACCGGCTCCTTTTTTATATTGAAGTGCCCTAGAATATCAACATACCTTTCCCAAAATTCACCATCCACCATATCCTGGGCGATCGTACAAACTGGCGATGCCGGGGTCGGTGACAACACAGTGTGGAGCTGGAGGAACACAGCAGGCCAGGCAGCGTCAGAGGAGCAGGAAAGTTTACGTTTTGGGTTGGGACCCTTCTTCAGAAATTGGGAGGGGGAGGGTGCACTGAAATAACTAGAGAGAGGATGGGTGGGTCTGGGGAAGGTGGGATGGTGATAGCTGAGTGCAGGTAGGGAGCGGGGGGGGGAATTGGTCAGTGAGGTGGGAGGGGTGGATAGGTGGGAGAGAAGACGGACTGGTCAAGGAGGCAGGGATGAGAGGGAGGGTTGGTCATGGGATGAGGCCGGGGCGGGGTGGGGAGATTTTGAAAATGGTAGAGTGCGCATTGAGACCATTGGGCTGTAGGCTCCGGAGGCAGAATATGAGGTGCTGCTCCTCCAGTTTCTGGGTGGCGTCGTCGTGACACGGGAGGAGGCCCAGGATGGACGTGTCATCCAGGGTGGGAGGGGGAACTGAAGTGGTTCGTGACCGGAAGGTATTGTTTGTCACAAACCAAGCGCAGTTGCTCTACAAAGGAGGTCTCCGAGTCTCCGCTTGGCCTCCCCGATGTAGAGGAGGCCACATTGGGAGCAGCGGATACAATGTGCCACCTTAGCGGATGTGCAGGTGAACGTCTGTTTACTGCAGAAGGTTGTTTTTGGGACCTTGGATTTAGGTGAGGGGGGAGGTGGAGGGTACAGGTGTAGCGCTTCCTGCGGTTACAGGGAAAGGTGTCGGGGGTGGTGGGGCTAGTGAGGAGCGTGGAGCGGACGAGAGAGTAGCATTGAGACCGGTCCCTACAGAACGCAGATAGGGGTGGGGAGGTAAATATATCCTTGGCAGTGGGGTCAGATTGCTGGTGGTGGAAGTGGCAGAGATTGACATGTTGAATCCGGAGATTCATGGGGTGATACGTGAGGACAAGGGGAATTCCGACTTTGTCGTTCTGGCAGGGAGGGGGGCGTGAAGGCTGACGTGCAGAAAACGCTTGAGACGCAGTGGAGGGTGTTTTTGACCACGGGAGTGGTGGGGGAGTTGTGGTCCTTTAAATCTGGAATGTTTGGGAGTGGAATGCCCCATCTTAGGAGCAGATGCGGTGGAGGCAAAGGAATTGGGAGTAGGGGATTGCATTCTCGCAGGAAGGTGAGTGAGAGGAGGCATTGTCTGGGTAGCTATGGGAGTCGGTGGGCTTGAAATAGACATCAGTCTCAAGGTGGTCACCAGAGATGGAGACGGAGACGTCCAGGAAGGAGAGAGAGGTATCAGAGATGGTCCAGGTGAACCGGAGGTTGGGGTGGAAAGTGTTAATGAAGTTGATGAACTGTTCAAGATCCCCGCGGGAACATGAGGCAGCGCCGATAAAGTCACCGATGGAGTGGAGGAAGATGTGCAGGATGGTGTCAGTGTAGCAGCGGAAGTGGGACTGTTCCACGTATCCAATGGATCCGTGTATCCTACCTGCGCTCACCTATGCCATCCCACCTACACTTTCCAGACCCACCCCTCGTCTCTCTATTTCAGAACTCCGTTCCCCCTCCACCATTTCGAAAGAACGGTCCCGAACTGAAACGTCAGGTTTCTCGTGATGCTGCCGAGCCTGTTGTGTTCGTTCAGCTCCACACTGTGTTACGAATCATATTGTTCTGTTTTGTGAATATTGATACAAAGTATTTGTGAAGACCTCGCTCAATTACTCCAGCACCAGGCATAAATTTACATTTAGTAGATTCTGCTGTCATATTGACTGCAGTACAGGTAAAGTTAAAACACGCATCACCATCTAAGGTAGAGAGATATCAATGTACAAATATACTTTGGGAGAGAAAGTATTCCAAGAAAGAAAGTTATTAGAAAAAGAAAGAGAGAAAGAAGTTAATAGTTAACATTAAAGTCCGTGTTAATATATGATCTCCCGCTCTGTAGTCGAATTGGGTGAGAGACCAACAGAAGCTTCGAAGAGAGCGGCCGAAAAGACTGCCAGACAAAAGAGGAGAAACTGAAGTGAAGCCCACTGCACAAGAGCGAGAGACAGTGTTCAGACAACGCCGCAAGAGAAACGTCCGCTCAGCGAAGGAAATACCGCTGCCCAACCTACAGCACCGCTCGGAGCCAAAAACACATCTGCTTTTTGTAACAGAGCTCTCTCTGATGAAGGGTCCAGGCCCGAAAACGTCAGCTTTTGTGCTCCTGAGATGCTGCTTGGCCTGCTGTGTTCATCCAGCCTCACATTTTATTATCTTGGAATCTCCAGCATCTGCAGTTCCCATTATCTCTGATGCTTTTTGTAACAAGTCAGGGGAGAGCGCGAACGCAGTCCCCCACTACCACAAATTTTGCAGTCGAGTATCCCGCATTTGGGGACATCGCAGGCGTCAGCACACCCGAAGTGCAATGGGCTAGCCTCGTCCTGGGAGAACCACCTTGTTGATCATGGTATCTCCGCTGCCAGGTAAGTATGCTCACAACTCTCACTCCCTCACATCCCACAACACTCGCTACCTCTCACACTCAAATTCACTCCGTTTGCCAACATCGCAAAATCACCCACCGAACCTTCCCTGCCAGAAGTGAAGCCCAGTTCCACACGTGGATCATAGCACATCTCCAAAGCCCTTGTTTTCCTGGAACAATACTCAAGATCGCTGCTACGACTGCTATTTGCATATATCCCTTAAAAGGAAACGCTCCCCCACCCCCCCCAGATGCCTTCAGGCTGCATCTTGAATCGCGGAAAGAAATCCCCAGATACACTGCAAGTTCGAACACCGCTCTGTTTTGAAAACAGTAAAGCGTTCGATAAGGTTCCCCACGGTAGGCTGTTTCAGAGAATGCGGAGACGTGGGATTGAGGGTGATTTTGTAGTTTGGATCAGAAATTGGCGATCTGTAAGAAGACAGAGAGTGGTGATTGACAGGAAATGTTCATCCTGGAGTTCAGGTACTAGTGGTGTACCGCAAGGATCTGCTTTGGGGCTACTGCTGTTTGCCATTTTTATAAATGACCTGGATGAGGGCGTAGAAGGACGGGTTAGTAAATTTACGGATGACACTAAAGTCAGTGGAGTTGAAAGTCGGTGGAGTTGTGGACAGTGTGGAAGGAGGTAGCAGGTTACAGAGGGACATAGATAACCTGAGAGCTGGGCTGAGAGGTGGAAAATGGAGTTTAATGCGGAAAAGTGTGAGGTGATTCACTTCGGAAGGAGTAACAGGAACACCGAGTACTGGGCTAATGGTAAGATTCTTGGTGGTGTAGATGAGCAGAGAGATCTGGGTGTCCATGGACAGAGATCCCTGCCACCCAGGTCGATGGGTTGTTAAGAAGGCGTATGGTGTGTTAGGTTTTATTGGTAGAGGGACTGAGTTTCGGAGACATGAGGTCATGTCGCAGCTGTACAAAACTCTGGTGTGGCCGCACTTGGAGTATTGCCAACAGTTCCAGTCGCTGCATTTTAGGACAGATGTGGAAGCATTGGAAAGGGTGCAGAGGAGATTTACCAGCATGTTGCCTGCTATGGAGGGAAGGTCTGATCAGGAAAGGCTAAGGGACTTGAGCCTGTAATTGTTAGAGCGAAGAAGGTTAAGAGGCGACTTAATAGAGACATACCAGATGATCAGAGAATTAGATAGGGTGGACATTGAGAGCCTTTTTCCTCGGATTGTGATGGCTAGCATGAAGGGACATAGCTTTAAATTGAGGGGTGACAGATATAGGACAGAAGTCAGAGGTACATTCTTTACTCAGAGAGTAGTGAGAGTGTGGAATGCCCTGCCTGCAACAGTAGTAGACACACCAGTGTTTAAGGGCATTTAAATGGTCATTGGATAATGGAATAGTGTAGGTTAGATGGGTTTCAGATCAGTTTCACAGGTCAGCAACACATTGAGGGCCAAAGAGCCTGTACTGTGCTCGGTTCTACATTCCAGATGCTGCCTGACCTGCTGAGCTTCTCCAGCAAATTTGTGTTTGCACCTCATTTATAGCATGCACAGTTTTTTCATTTTTTAACTTATTTGTCTGAGGTGGATTCCAGAATCTGTAATCCTTTTTACCTCAAACAAATAAAACATTTGACTTTGACTACATCCCAACAAACCTAAGGTGTCTCTTACACACACAAGACTATATTTACATGCATTGGAGCATGAGGAGGGCCGGACAATAGATAAACAGCTTTACAGTAGCCCAATTGAAGCTGGTCAAACTGGAGTTGAGCTTGTTCTCCCTGGTCCAGATGTTCCTGTTTCTTGATCCCGATGGTCTCCCTGGAGAGTGTGAGACTCTCCAGCAGCCGCCGGCCCCCAGCTCTGAGTTGAGTGGGGCTTTCTAAAATAGTTATCCGGGTCATTTCCGAGTACAGTGGCTTCTGTTTAGTTACTCGATGTTAATTGAATTCTGTCCCACGAAGGGTGTTACAGAAGACAGTCTTGGCCATTGCAATTTCCCCTATTGACTGAGCTGACCCTCGGAGCCCACCTGTCTCCAAAGCAGTTCCATTGAAACTCACAAGAGACAAAAAAAAACTGAAAATGCTGGAATCACAGGTAGATAAGCAGGAGGCTGGGAGAACACAGCAAGCCAGGGGGAATCTGGAGGAGAGCAGAACTCAACAGCAGTCCTGAACAAGGGTAATGCCCAAATTGTTGGCTGCTCCTTTCCGCCAGATGCTGCCTGGTCTGCTGTGTTTTTCCAACCTCCTCTTCGTCGACTGAAACTCAGACGGATTGTTCCACCTGCAAGTACATAGTATTGTCTCAACAACACCTGTACAACCATAAATCAAGGTGAATGACTCGCATACCTGTGTGGCTTGTTCCAAGTCAATGCTGCAAACTTTTGGCTTAATATCTCAGTTCCGCTGTGACATTAACACATATTCAACGTAACCAATCAAGGGAACCATTTGTACACCTCTCTGAATGGCCTGATCCACTTTCCAGCATGCTGCTCAGTTGGCCAGTTTCCCCAGCACGACCTTCAGTTGTCCACTGTTGCCTCCAGTGTCCAAAAGAGCTGTCATTTTATTTCAAAGGGACGTTCCAATACCTACAAAAGAGGATACAAGGTTCCAGAAACTTCATCACCTGCCAGCTCACGCAATCTGGGACAGTGCCCATCCAATCCTGTGGACTGAGATAACAAAGTGTGGAGCTGGATGAACGCAGCAGGCCAAGCAGCGTCTTAGGAGCACTAAAGCTGACGTTTCGGACCTAGACCCTTCATCAGGAAAAGGGGATGGGGCGGGGATTCTGAAATAAATAGAGAGAGAGGGGGAGGCTGACTGAAGATGGGTAGAGGAGAAGATAGGTGGAGAGGACAGTGTGGGTGGGGAGGTAGGGAGGAGATAGGTCAGTCTGGGCAGGATGGACAGATCAAGGGGACGGGATGAGGCTAGTATAGGAAATAGAGGTGGGACTTGAGGTGGGAGGAGGGGATAGGTGAGATGAAGAACAGGTTAGGCAGGCGGGGATGAGCTGGGCTGGCTTTGGGATGCAGTGGTGGAAGGGGAGATTTTGAAGCTGGTGAAATCCACATTGATACCATTGGGCTGCAGGGTTCCCAAGCGGAATATGAGTCGCTGTTCCTGCAACCTATGGGTGGCATCATGGTGGCACAGCAGGAGGCCCAGGATGGACATGTCGTCTGGGGAATGCGAGGGTTGTTAAAATGGCTCGCGCCTGCGGGGGGGCGGGGGGGTGCAGTTGTTTATTGCGAACCGAGCGCAATGATGCCACCTGTAGGTTCCAGGAACAGCAACGCATATTCTGCTCGGGAACCCTGCAGCCCAATGGTATCAACGTGGATTTCACCAGCTTCAAAACCTCCCCTTCCTCCACTGCATCTGGAGGGGCCTAGGATGGGGAGCAAGAGGTTGGGAACCCACCCACCCTCAGCCCAAGGGGCTCCAGTTCGCATGCGGCGGTCACATGAGTGGCGATGGTGGGAGTCTGTAACCTGGAGACCAGGGTCTGTTACATAGACTCCGACCGATGTCAAGCACCGTCTGGAGGAGCAGCAGAGGAGGAACGAGAATGTGAGAGGAAGATGAAGTCAATTGTGGGAAAATCTTGCATGACATTCAGTGTTACAAGTTGTCACTGGAGCATGGTATCAATATGCATATAACACAGAAAAATTCACTTTTCACAATATCATTATCCAGATGTGACAATCAATCTAAATTTAATTTAACCTGTTTGAGAGGGGGGTATCTGTAGGGGACTCCTATGCTGTCTGTCTGCTCTTACCCGTCTTCTTGGAGGTCAGCCCAGATGGCCGCAATGAGCTGGCCGACAATGCCTGAGGTTGTCCTGAGCCAAAATAGAGATTGCTGGAAAATTTCAGCAGGTCTGTCTGGCAGCATCTGTGGAGACAAATCAACGATGACTTTTTAAACCAGGTAACACTTCCTTAGGATGGGTTTTTCCTGTTTGGTACACATGCAGAACTGGGAGTATCTATTTTGGGTCCTCGAGCCTATACCAGTTGATCATAAAATATCCCAGTCATTACCAACTCCCCTTTTCTCCAGAACTCCACTATTTCTATCACATTACCATCTGTCCCTCCCCGCCTGGTACAGCTGCCTGCCTGTGTCTCCCTCCCTCGCCTTACCTCCACTCACTCGCCTTACCATGTTCCCCTCGAACTCTCCTGCTCGTACAGCTCCAGAGACCAAGGCCCTAGCACCACTCCTCCTGTCTCATGGCTGCCCCTGAACTCGGTCTTTCAGCACTCAGACTGGGGCCTAGTGCTAGCTGCACAGCCTACATATGGCCCATTCGCCTGTGCTCCTGTTGCTGCAGCAGTGGGAGTTCATAACCCTCCCCTATGTCCAACCCAGTGTTTGTGTAACCCCCAGTAATTTTATAACGACTTCCCCAGCCCGGTGTTTATACAATCCCCAGTAAATTTATAACAACCTAGCCCAGTGTTTATATAACCCCCAGCAATTTTATAACAACTCCTGCAGGCCCAGCAATTTTATTGCAACCACAGATGAGTGTTTGTATAACAACCAGTAATTTTAAAATATCACTCCAGCTCAGTGTTTATGTAATTCCCAGCACACATTTTATATACCCCCGTGTAAGATTGTGACAACTCAGTCATCCCAATGTTTATACAACCTCCAGAAACCCTGTAAATTTATAAACTACTCACCCTGCCAGGTCACTTTCTCTGGTAGCTCGTTCCATACACACATCACTGCCTGTGTAAAAAAAATTGCCCCTCACATTCCTTTTAAATTTTTATCCTCTCACCTTAAAACCTATGCCCTCTATATCTGCATTTGTCTGCCCTGGGGAAAAGACCTGGACACCCTGTACATTCCCCTCAGTTTTATAAACTTCTATCAGGCTAATCCTCAGTCTTCAATGCTACAGGGACAATAGCCCCAGGCTATTCAGCCTCTACCTATAGGTCAAAACCTCCAACCCTGGCAACATCCTCACAAATCTTCCCTTTCACATTTAACCCTTTCATATTTAACAACATCTTTCCGAGAGCAAGAAGACCAGAAGTGAACACAGTAGTCTGAAAGTGGCTGAACCAATGTGCTGTACAGCTGCAACATGACATCTCAACTCCTCTGCTCAATGCACTGACCAATGAGGGCAAGCGTACTAAACGCCTTCTGCACCACCCTGTCAACCTGCAACTTCACTTTCAAGGAACTATGCACCCGTACCCCACGGTCTCTTTGTTCAGCAACACTCCTTGGGCCCTACTATGAATCATATATGTCCTGCCCTGGTTTGCCCTACCAAAATGCATCACCTCACATTCATCTAAATTCAAATCCAACGCTGCTCCTGAGCCCATCTGATCAAGCTCCCCATGTACACAGAGATAATCTTCTTTACTGTCCACTGCACCACCAATTTTGGTGTCATTCGTAAACTTATGAACCATACTTCCTACTTTTACAGCCAAGCATCGATATAAATGACAAAAACTCACAAGCTAAATAATAGTGGGTTAGAATCATCAGGTGGGATGGTCCACTCCTGTTACTAAGTTATCAGGCGGCCACTGTCGCTGTGCAGATAGCTGGAGCGCATGTCCTCCCTCATGCTGTCAGAACTGAAGCTCCAGTCACATTCAGCTCCAAACAGATGGATCACTCTGCTGGAGTACACCCTGTACTGCAATTATGAGCCATTTGAAGTCACAGAACAAGAAAAACGTTGGTTTCAATACACTGCAAAAATCTGCTCCTGTTTTGAATACCTCCTCCCATCCCTAGCAACACAGGGACAGGAGTAGACCATTCGGCCCACCATTTAATATGCTCATGGTTAATTGAACAGTTACCATTGAGCCACACTATCCCCACAATCCTTTTTGTCAACTGTATTCAAATCTAAGCTCGAAAGACATCGAATGGCTGATCTTTTCCAATTCAAATACCACCATCTGTCACACTGGGACTCGAGCCAGCACCCGAGAACATTTCCTGGTCTGAGGATAGTACCAATATTCCTATTGCCTCCCCCATAGGCTGTGCTCTATAATCCATTAACTCCCTTCTCTGTCGCGAATGTCTGTTCAAAGAATGCGTGAAGACTGCGACAAACACACCGCTCTGCAGCAAGTTCCATACCTGCAGCACTACATCGAAAAAACCCACAGAAATTCTACACTCTTTCGCATACAACAATTGTAAATGTTTCATCTAAACTTAATCAAAAAGCAGAAATGGTTTCCTTAAACCCACTCTTTCAAATTCCTCCCTAAAGTTAAAGTTCCCCATTTGTTGTCTTTAAATACTCTAATGCATAAAATTCCAAACTTGGCATTATTTCCTGGCTGTAGCAGCTCCACAATCTTAATCAATGATATGGAGACACGGGTGGTATGCTGGGCTCAGTGGTTCGCACTGCCATCTCACAGTGGAAGGGATCCAGGTTCAGTTCCACCTTACGATATTAGTAAGGCTCATTCGGTCGTGAAATTAGTGTCCAATCTCGAATTTCCTGCCTTTCCAGCTGAGGGTAAACCTCATGGATTTGCACTGAAGTAAACCGATGCACAGAGTTGAAAATGACATCCCGATCAGCGATTTGAGAAAGATTTTGACAGACACAGTGAAGTGCAGAGTCACAAGGAAAATGTAAACATGTTAGGTTGAGGCTGCTTCTGCAGCAGATCTGTCCTTTGCTTTGCATATACCAGAGAAGATCACAAACACAGTCCCCAACTACCACAAAACTTGGCTGTCAGTATCCCACATTTGAGGACATCACAGGCATTAACACACCTAAAGTGCAACATGTTGGCCTCATCATGGAACATCCACCTTGTTAATAATACTATGTCCCTTGCCAGTTAAATATGATTTCAACTCTCACTTGCTCACATCCCATAACACCCGCTACCTCTCACACTCACATTCACTCCGTTTTCTACACTGGCACCCACTGAGCCTTCCCTGACGGCGGACAAGCATAATTTCTGACGTGGATCACAGCACATCTCCAAGACTCCAGTTTTACTGGAATAATGCACAATTTAGTGGGATTTTCTGGGGAGTGGGGATCAATATCTGCATATATGCCTTAAAAGGAAACGCTTCACCCCCCAGCTGCCATCACGCTGCCTCCTGATTCGTGCTGAGAATTCCCCAGCTACACTGCAAGTTCGAACTTCACTGTTTTCAAAACATTTTTCAGAATTTGATGTGAACGCGAATAAAAGCAACTTCCAACCTTGCGTCGTGAAACTTGAAACCTTTTTTTGTGAACAAGTCTGACCCTTTGTTTAACTGTAGATCTGCAAATCTCTCTGAAACATGATTTCTGCTGAAGTCATGTTCAAGATTAAGGGGTGCCAAGGAGAAGTAAATATTTCTCAACAACATTTGGATGAGACATTTAACTGAGATAACCACCTCCTCTGGTTGCACGCTCCAGGCACTGACCAAGCTCTGTATCCAAAAAAAAGGGCCTGTGATTAAGATTTAAATGACGTTTGGGTGTGGGTCTGACTTACTTGTTTATAGTAACATTGAGATATGGTTCTTCATGAGCCCTAGTTTATTATCGCTGATGGATACATACGAGCACAACTCCATAATATTCATCTTACCCTTTAATTCCCAAGCAACATTACAGTTCACAAATGCCCTCACACTGGTTTACAATCTGCTTTTTGTAGTTACATTTTGAAAATATACTTTAGTAATGAAAAAAGTTTTGTGTATACACGTCGTCACAAATGCAGTTTGATTCTACGCAGTAGCATACCAAGTAAACAAGTCCTTAAGAAGAGTAATATAGAAAACATTGACTGTACGGTTCCTCTGGATGCTGCCCGGCCTGCTGTGTTCTTCCAGCATCTCGTTTGTCCAAGTTAGATTCCAGTTTTTTTTTGTCCCAAATAAACAAAGCATTTATGTTTGACTCTATCCTAACAAGCCAAAGGTATCTCTTACACTACAAAACTCTACTTATGTGCATTGGGGCTCGACAATTGATAAAGAACTTTATGTTACCGCGATTGAGGCTGGTCAAACTGGAGTTGAGGCTGTTCTTCTTCTGCTCCTGACGATCCTGTTTCTTGGTCCTGATGTTCAACTTGGAGAGTGTGACACTCCAAGGCTCAGAACGTCTGGCACCATCTGTGGAGACAAATCAGAATGAACTCTTCAGGTTCAGTGACCCTTCCTCACAACTGTTGGTAGCTTTCCTCCTAATTCCTGTTTGAGCTCTTCCCTAATGCTTTTGTATTTTTCAAGGGTTCTCTCTATCTTGAGTTTCCTAAACCTTATGTCTGATTTTCTCACCGTACCGGGGAGGCCGGAATTGAATGCAATATTCCAAAAGTGGCCTAACCGATGTTGTGTACAGCCACAACATGACATCCCAACTCCGAAATTCAAGTGAGCTATTAATCTGTGACAGCACATTTTGCTCTCTGTAATAACATGGGAATCGTACTGGAAAGGAGCATTGTTTCTTGTTGAACACTAAAATAGAGCCATTATTTGTTGCATTTATGGGTTAGTCCCAGTCTGGGATGGACAGTTCTGTGGATCCGTCACCAAGTTTGCTTTATAAAGGGCTCAGGTGATGAGTTCCAACTGTACAGGCCATTGCCTGTCACTGCCACAAATGTGGGACCTGGACCTGGCTGTTCCCTTGCTGTAGCAGTCAGAGAACGCAGTTTAATCGAACGGAGATGAGCATTTTTGTACTTCGAATCTGTACGCAGGCTCATGCATATACACTGAGAGGCCAGATGTTAGAGAATTCATGGTGCCTTTTTGAACACTGATATCTCCCCAGGTCTGTCGCTTAAAACAGATCTCTGCTCGCAACTCAATTACGGTAAAATTTTGCTTGGCATTCAGTGTTACAAGTTGTCACCAGAGCATGGCAACAATGTGCGTATAACACATAAAAATTCACTTATCACTATATCATTATCTACATGTAACAATAAATGGAAATCTAATCCAGTCTGATTGTGAGAGGTGTGGCCGTAGGGGACTCTTATGCATCTGGCCCTTGCTTATGAATCTTCCTGGTGGCCAGCCAAGATGCCAGCGATAAGCGGGCTTACAATTGTATGAGGCTATCCCAAGCAAAAGTAGAGATTGCTGGAAACTTTCAGCAGGTCTGGCAGCATCTGTAGAGAGAAATCAGGATTCATATGTTGTTTGAGTGAACCTTCCTTCGAAACGTTTTTCCCATTTGCTACAAATGCAGAACCTGGAGATGTTGTTTCACGTCCTGCAGCCTATACCGGCTGTTCATAAAACTTCCCAGTCAGTGCCAACTCCCCTTTTCTCCACGCTTGTGCTGTTTCTATTATATTACTGTCTCTACCGTCCACCTGGTACAACTGCCTGCCTGTGTCTCCATCCTGCCGGCACAAAAATTCGTACCTGAGGCGCATTTATCTATTTTCCGAACGTTAGAAATCAGGGGAGAGCGCAAACGCAGTCCCCCACTACCACAAATTTTGCAGCTGAGTATCCCGCATTTGGGGACATGGCAGGAGTCGGCATACGCCTCGACAAATACCACTGCGTCCCCCTCCAGCCCTGCCTGACTCAGATCTAATGGGAAAACTGTCTGATTCCCACCCATTGATTGAGACTGCGCTAACGATGTTGGTGTAGAGCAGTCGGATCCAATTGCGGATACCCTCCCCAAACCCCTGATGGGGAGGAAGATGTTAATAGAGTTGATGAACTGTTCAAGCTCCTCACGGGAGCACGAGGCAGCGCCGATACAGTCACTGATGGAGCAGAGGAAGATGTGCAGGATGGTGTCAGTGTAGCAATGGAAGAGGGACCGTTCCACGTATCCTATGGATCCATGTTTCCTACCTGCGCTCACCTATCCCATCCCACCTACCCTTTCCAGACCCACCCCTCTTCTCTCTATTTATTTCAGAGCTCCCTTCCCCCTTCGCCATTTCTGAAGAATGGTCGTGATCCGAACTCAATCCCTCTACCAATAAATCCTAACACACCGTAAGCCTTCTTAACAACACTAACTACTGGGTGGCAACTTTCAGGGGTCTATGTACATGGACACCAAGATCCCTCTGCACATCCACACTACCAAGAATCTTCCCATTGACCCGGTATTCTGCCTTCCTATTCCTCCCAAAGTTAATCACCTCACATTTATCCATATTAAACTCCATTTGCCACCTTCCGGCCCAATTCTGCAGTTCATCCAAGTCTCCCTGCAACATTCTTCCACACTGTCCACCACTCCACCGATGTTAGTGTCATCTGCAAACTTACTAACCCATCCACCTGTGCCTGCGTCCAAGTCATTTATAAAAATGACAAACAGCAATGGTCCCAAAACAGATCCTTGAGGCACACACTAGTGACCTGACTCCAGGCTGAATATTTTCCATCAACCGCCACTCGTTGCCTTCGTACAGAAAGCCAGTTTCTAATCCAAACTGCTAAATCTCCCTCAATCCCGTGCCTCTGTATTTTCTCCAGTAGCCTACCATGTGGAACCTTATCAAAGGCTTTATTGAAGTCCATGTACACCACGTTAACTGCCCTTCCCTCAACCACATGCTTGGTCACCTTCTCAAAAAACTCAATGAGGTTTGTGAGACACGACCTGCCCTTGACAATTCCATGCTGACTATCTCCAATCAAATTGTTGCTTGCTAGATGATTATAAATCCTATCTCTTATAATCCTTTCCAAAACTTTGACGACAACAGACGTAAGGCTCACTGGTCTATAATTACCTGGGTCATCTCTACTGCCCTTCTTGAACAAGGGCACAACATTTGCAATCCTCCAGTCGTCTGGGACTAAACCTGTAGACAATGATGACTCAAAGATCAAGGCCAAAGGCTCCGCCACCTCCTCCCTAGCCTCCCAGACAATCCTCGGAAAAATCCCGTCCAGCCCAGGGAATTTATCTACCTTCACACCTTCTCAAATTGATAACACCTCCTCCTTACTAACCTTAACCCTTTCAATTCTAGTAGCCCATAATGCAGTCATCTCCTCTACAATATTCTCCTGTTCCTTAGTGAAAACAGATGAGAAATATTCGTTTAGCACCTCTCTGATCTCCACAGGGTCCACACACAACTTCCCACTTCTGTCTTTGACTGGCCCTATTCCTACCCTAGTCATCCTCTTATTCCTCACATACCTACAGAAAGCTTTAGGGTTCTCCTTTATTCTACCTGCTAATGTCTGCTCATGCCCCCTCCTTGCTCTTCTTAACTCTCTCTTTAAATCCTTCCTAGCTAATCTGTAACTCGCCATCGCCTCATCTGAGCCATCTCGTCTCATTGTCACATAAGCCTCCCTCTTCCGCTTAAGAAGAGATACAATTTACTTCGTAAATCTCGGTTTCCTTACCTTATCGCTTCCTCCCTACCTGACAGGGACATACCTATCAAGGGCACGCAATATCTGTTCCTTAAACCAGCTCCACATTTCGATTCTCCCCATACCCTGCATTTTGCTAACCCATTCTATGCCTCCTAAGTCTTGCCTAATTGCATTATAATTGCCCTTCCCCATCTATAACTCTTGCCCTGTGGCATGTTCCTATCCCTTTTCATTGCTAAAGTAAACAACTGAATTATGGTCACTCTCTCCAAAGTGCTCACCTACCACTAAATCAAACACCTGGCCTGGTTCATCACCAAGTACCAGATCCAGTGTGGCCTCCCCTCTTGTAGGCCCTTCGACATACTCTGCCAGGAAACCGTCCCTCACACATTGGACAAAAACTGATTCATCCGACGTACTAGAGTTACAGCATTTCCAGTCAATGTTAGGTAAGTTAAAGTCTCCCATTATGACCACCCTGTTCCTTTCACTCCTGCCCACAATAGTTTTACCGATCCTCTCCTCCACATCCCTGGAACTTTGCGTGGGCCTATAAAAAACTCCCAGCAGTGTTAGCACTCCTCTCCTGTTTCTGACCGCAGCCCATACCACCTCAGTAGACAAGTCCTCATCAAACATTCTTTCAGCCACCGTTATACTGTCCTTGACTAACAAAGCCACATCTCCCCCTCTTTGACCACCTTCCCTGACCTTCATGTAAGATCTAAACCCTGGAACCTGCAACATCCATTCCTGACCCTGCTCTATCCATGTCTCTGAAGTGGCCACAACATCGAAGTCCCAGGTACCTATCCAAGCTGCAAGCTCACCTACCTTATTCCGGATACTCCTGACGTTAAAGTAGACACACTTCAACCCAGCTTGCTGTCTGCCAGCACACTGCTGTGACAGTGAGGTCCTGCCCATGTCCACCCTATGCTCGTCCTCCTGTGTATTAGAACTACACCTCAGTTTCCCATTCCCCTTCAGAGCTAGCACCAGCAAATTTGCCACCCAGGATATTAGTGTCCCTCTGGTTCAAGTGGAGACCATCCTGTTTGTAGAGGTCCCACCTTCCCCAGAATGAGCCCCAGTTGTCCATGTACCTGAAGCTCTCCCTCCTGCACCATCCCTGCAGCCACGTGTTCAGCTGGAATCTCTCCCTGTTTTTTGCCTCTCTATCATGTCACACCGGTAACAAACCAGAGATAACCACTGTTTGTTCTAGCTCTCAGATTCCACCCTTGCTCCCTGAAATTCTGCCTGATATCCCTAACCCTCTTTCTAACTATGTCGTTGGTGCCTATCTGGACTTGCGGCTGGTCACCATCTCCGTTCGGGACCCCAAAGACACGATCCGAGACATCACGGACCCTGGCACCTGGGAGGCAACACACCAACCATCAGTCTCTTCCGTTCCCGGCAAACCTTCTATCAGTTCCTCTCACTAGTGAGTCCCCAATGACTAACACTCTCTTCCTATTCCCCCTTCCCTTCTGTGCAAGAGGGACAGACTCTGTGCCAGAGACCTGCACCCTAGTGCACGCTCCTGGTAAGACATCCCCCCCAACAGTATCCAAAACGGTACACTTGTTTTTCAGGGGAACGACCACAGGGGATCCCTGCACTGACTGCTTTTTCCCCTTTCTAACAGTTACTCAGCTTTCTTCACGCTTAGGAGTAACTACTTCCCTGTAACTCTTGTCTATCACTGACTCTGCCTCCCAAATGATCCGAAGTTCATCCAGCTACCGATCCAGTTCCCTGACGCGGTCTTGGAGGAGCAAGAGTTGGGTGCACTTCCTGCGGATGTATTTGGATGAGACTCTAATGGCATCCCTCACCTCATACATCATGCAGGAGGAACACTCCTCTACCTGCACTGCCATCCCTGTAAATCTCCTAATGAGAAAGTAACAAAAAGAGAAGCTTACCTGATTTGTCCCTGGTGTATAAAGTTAGAGGAGATGGATGGGTGGGAGGCCCTGCAAGGGTAGGGTCTCGGGTTTAAGACAACGATCACTTATATAGCTGAGGGATGAAAAAAAGCCCTCCCTTCCCAGTAACCTCTGCACCGAGGTGCTGCTGCTGCAAACAGAAACGGAAGGCTCCGACGTTCGAGGTAAGCTTTTTAAAGTTTTAAAAATCACGGACTCACCGGCTTCCCGACAGGCCCCTGGTCCAAGCTCCCGCTCGCACTGCTGCTGCAACCAGAAATCCAAAACATTGACTGCTCCTTTCCTGCAGATGTTGCCTGGCTTGCTGTGTTCTACCAGTGTCTTGTTTGTCCAAGTTGGATTCCAGCATCTGCAGTTACTTTTGTCTCAAATAAACAAAAACAACATTTGAATTTGACTCTGTCCCAACAAAGCCAGGGTATCTCTAACACATACAAGACTATATTTACATGCATTGGGGCAATAGGAGGGCCCTATAACTGTTAGAGAAGTTTACATTACCGTGATTAAAGCTGGTCAAACTGAAGCTGAGGCTGTTCTTCCCGCTCCTGATAGTCATGTTTCTTGGTCCTGATGTTCTCCCTGGAGAGTGAGGCACTAGCCCCTCCATGCACAGATTTGAGAGGCTTTTTCTAAACTTGGCATCTCGGCCATTTCCAAGTACAATGGCTTTGCAGTAGTTTAATGTAACATTTAGATTAGTTACTTGATGTGAATTCAGTTTCTGTCTCAGGAAGGGTGTTAGAAAAGACAGTACTGGGCATTGCAATTACCCCTATCGATTGAGCTGACCCTAGGAGCCCAGATATCTCAAAAGCAGTGCCACTGAAACTCATAAGGACTGTTCCACCTGAAAGCGTGCAGCATTGTCTCTTCAACACCTGTGCAACCGTCAATCAAGATGAATGACTCGCATACCTGTCTTACTTGATCCAAGTCAAAGCTGCTAAATTCTGGCTGAATATCTCAGTTCCGCTGTGACATTAACACGTATTCAATGGAATCAATCAAGAGAACCATTTGTGCATCTGACTGAACGGCCTGATCCAATTCGCAGCACACAGGCCAATCTTCCCAGCATGATAACAAAGTGTCTTGCTGGATGAACACAGCAGGCCAAGCAGCATCTCAGGAGCACAAAAGCTGACGTTTCGGGCCCAGACCCTTAGATCTCCAGCATCTGCAGTTCCCATCATTTCTTCCCAGCATGATGTTCAATTGGCCAAAGTTGCTTTCAATGTCCCAAAAAAACTGTTAATTTATTTCAAAGGGACATTCCTGTGTGTACAAAAGAGGATGCAAAGCTGTCGTACACAGCTCCAGGACTTCCCTCACCTGCCTCTCTCAGCGTACCGGAACAGACCCCAACAAGGGCCTGGGACATGTCAAACTCAAGACTTTTTGAAACACAGTACCGGCTCCTTTTTTATATTGAAGTGCCCTAGAATATCAACATACCAGTTTCTGGGTGGCGTCGTCGTGACACGGGAGGAGGCCCAGGATAGACGTGTCATCCAGGGAGTGGGAGGGGGAACTGAAGTGGTTCGTGACCGGAAGATGTTGTTGTTTGTCACAAACCAAGCGCAGGTGCTCTACAAAGGAGGTCTCCGAGTCTCCGCTTGGTCTCCCCGATGTAGAGGAGGCCACATTGGGAGCAGCGGATACAATGTGCCACCTTAGCGGATGTGCAGGTGAACGTCTGTTTACTGCAGAAGGTTGTTTTTGGGACCTTGGATTCAGGTGAGTGGGGAGGTGGAGGGTACAGGTGTAGCGCTTCCTGTGGTTACAGGGAAAGGTGTCGGGGGTGGTGGGGCTGGTGAGGAGCATGGAGCAGACGAGAGAGTAGCGTTGAGACCGGTCCCTACAGAACGCAGATAGGGGTGGGGAGGTAAATATATCCTTGGCAGTGGGGTCAGATTGCAGGTGGTGGAAGTGGCAGAGATTGACATGTTGAATCCGGAGATTAATGGGGTGATACGTGACGACAAGGGGAATTCCGACTTTGTCGTTCTGGCAGGGAGGGGTGTGTGAAGGCTGTCGTGCAGAAAACGCTTGAGACGCAGTGGAGGGTGTTTTTGACCACGGGAGTGGTGGGGGTGTTGTTGTCCTTTAAATCTGGAAAGTTTGGGAGTGGAATGCCCCATTTTAGGAGCAGATGCGGTGGAGGCAAAGGAATTGGGAGTATGGGATTGCATTCTCGCAGGAAGGTGAGTGAGCGGAGGCATTGTCTGGGTAGCTATGGGAGTCGGTGGGCTTCAAATAGACATCAGTCTCAAGGTGGTCACCAGAGATGGAGACGGAGACGTCCAGGAAGGAGAGAGAGGTATCAGAGATGGTCCAGGTGAACCGGAGGTTGGGGTAGAAAGTGTTAATGAAGTTGATGAACTGTTCAAGATCCTCGCGGGAACATGAGGCAGCGCAGATAAAGTCACCGATGGAGTGGAGGAAGATGTGCAGGATGGTGTCAGTGTAGCAGTGGAAGTGGGACTGTTCCACGTATCCAATGGATCCGTGTATCCTACCTGCGCTCACCTATGCCATCCCACCTACACTTTCCAGACCGACCCCTCGTCTCTCTATTTCAGAACTCCGTTCCCCCTCCACCATTTCTAAAGAACGGTCCCGAACTGAAACGTCAGGTTTCTCCTGATGCTGCCGAGCCTGTTGTGTTCGTTCAGCTCCACACTGTGTTCCCAATCATCTATACTGCATCCACTGTACCCGGTGCGGCTTCCTCTACATTGGGGAAACCATGCGGAGGCTTGGGGACCGCTTTGCAGAACACCTCCGCTCAGTTCGCAACAAACAACTGCACCTCCCAGTCGCAAACCATTTCCACTCCCCCTCCCATTCTCTAGATGACATGTCCATCATGGGCCTCCTGCAGTGCCACAATGATGCCACCCGAAGGTTGCAGGAACAGCAACTCATATTCCGCCTGGGAACCCTGCAGCCATATAGTATCAATGTGGACTTCACCAGTTTCAAAATCTCCCCTTCCCCTACTGCATCCCTAAACCAGCCCAGTTCGTCCCCTCCCCCCACTGCACCACACAACCAGCCCAGCTCTTCCCCCCCACCCACTGCATCCCAAAACCAGTCCAACCTGTCTCTGCCTCCCTAACCGGTTCTTCCTCTCACCCATCCCTTCCTCCCACCCCAAGCTACCTACTAACCTCATCCCACCTCCTTGACCTGTCCGTCTTCCCTGGACTGACCTATCCCCTCCCTACCTCCCCACCTATACTCTCTCCACCTATCTTCTTTACTCTCCATCTTCAGTCCGCCTCCCCATCTCTCCCTATTTATTCCAGTTCCCTTCCCCCATCCCCCTCTCTGATGAAGGGTCTAGGCCCGAAACGTAAGCTTTTGTGCTCCTGAGATGCTGCTTGGCCTGCTGTGTTCATCCAGCCTCACATTTTATTATCCCAATCATATTGTTCTGTTTTGTGAATATTGATACAAAGTATTTGCTGAAGACCTCGCTCAATTACTCCAGCACCAGGCATAAATTTACATTTAGTAGATTCTGCTGTCATATTTACTTCAGTACAGGTAAAGTTAAAACACGCATCACCATCTAAGGTAGACAGATATCAATGTACAAATATACTTTGGTAGCAAGTATTCCAAGAAACAAAGTTATTAGAAAAAGTTGAAAAAGAAAGATAGAAAAAAGTTAATATTTAACATTAAAGTCCGTGTTAATATATGATCTCCCGCTCTGTCGTAGAATTGGGTGAGAGACCAACAGAAGCTTCGAAGAGAGCGGCCGAAAAGACTGCCAGACAAAAGAGGAGAAACTGAAGTGAAGCCCACTGCACAAGAGCGAGAGACAGTGATCAGACAACACCGTAAGAGAAACGTCCGCTCAGCAAAGGAAATACCGCTTCCCCACATAGAGCAGGAAGAGAGTCAACTCACCGCTCGGAGCAAAAAACACATCTGCTTTTCGTAACAAGTCAGGGGAGAGCGCGAACGCAGTTCCCCACTACCACAAATTTTGCAGTCGAGTATCCCGCATTTGAAACAAAGTTATTAGAATAAGTTGAAAAAAGGAATAAGTTAATAGTTAATATTAAAAATCGCTGTTAACGCACGCTGCTGAAGTTGCTACCAATTTGGTCCCCTCATACCTGGAGAACACAACCCACCCGCACGGGGAGATAGTGCCAGAGAGCGCGAAGAACAGCGCAACGGGCTTCTGAAAAGCCTAATCCGAAAACATACGAAGACAACGTTACCGGATCGACTTCCACAGGGGAAAGTGAAACCTGTCATTAGTTTGAAAAATCAGGGGAGAGCGCGAACGCAGTCCCCCACTACCACAAATTTTGCAGTCGAGTATCCCGCATTTGGGGACATCGCAGGCGTCAGCACACCCGAAGTGCAATGGGCTAGCCTCGTCCTGGGAGAACCACCTTGTTGATCATGGTATCTCCCCTGCCAGGTAAGTATGCTCACAACTCTCACTCGCTCACATCCCACAACACCCGCTACCTCTCACACTCACATTCACTCCGTTTGCCAACATCGCAAAATCACCCACCGAACCTTCCCTGCCAGAAGTGCAGCCCAGTTCCACACGTGGATCACAGCACATCTCCAAAGCCCTTGTTTTCCAGGAATAATACTCAAGATCGCTGCTACGACTGCTATTTGCATATATCCCTTAAAAGGAAACGCTCCGCCCCCCCCCCAGTTGCCTTCAGGCTGCATCTTGAACCGCGGAAAGAAATCCCCAGATACACTGCAAGTTCGAACCCCGCTCTGTTTTGAAAACACTTTTCACAATTTGTTGTGAACGTGAATAAAACAACTTCTAAACCTGCCTCGTGAACCCTGAAGCTTTTATTTGTGTCAGAGATAATAGGACCTGCCGATGCTGGAGAATCCGAGACAACAAAGTATAGGGTCCAGGCCTGAAACGTCAGCTTTCCTGCTCCTCTGATGCTGCTTGGCCTGCCTGCTGTGTTCGTCCAGCTCTGCAGTTTGTTTGCTTTCTTTTGTGAACGAGTCTAAACCTTTGTTTAACTTTAGCTTTGCAAATCTCTCTTCGGTCTGATACATGACTCCAGGAGAAATCGCATTCAAGGTTTAGGGGTGCCAGGGAGCAATAAACATTTCTCGACAAGATTTGGATGAAATCACCACCTCCTCTAGCTGCACACTCCAGGCTCTCACCACACTGTGTCCAAAATAAAGGCCTGCGATTTAAGATTTAAGTGGCGTTTGGGTGTGTGTCTGATTTACTCATTTACAGTAACGATGATATATGGTGTTTCACGAGCCCAAGTTTATTATCGTTGAAACACTGATTGGATACATACGAGCGCAACTCTATGAAAACCATCTTACCTTTTAAATTCCCGAGTAACATCACAGTTCATAAATGACCTCAGATAACCAGGTGTAACATCGTAGGATGCTGCTTGGCTTGCTGTGTTCATCTAGCTCCGCACCTTGTTATCTCAGATTCTCCGACATCTGCAGTTCCTACTATCTCTCAAATGACCTCACACTGGTTTACAATTTGATTTTTGACATTTTTACTTCAAAATTACACTGTATTCATTAACAAATTGTGCATGTGCATTGTCACAAATACAGTTTGATTCTACACACTAGCATATCGAGTAACCTTACGAAGGGTAATATCGGAAACATTGACTGCTCCTTTCCTCCAGGTGTGAGCCTTACTTCGGTTGTGGGTACAGTGTTGCGAGAGGATTATGAGAGATAGGATTTATCATCATCTGGAAAGGAATAATTTGATTGGGGTAGCCAACACGGTTGTGTGGAGGGTAGGTCGTGCCTCACAAACCTTATTGAGTTCTTTGAGAAGCTGAACAAACAGGTGGATGAGGGTAAAGTGGTTGATGTGGTGTAAATGGATTTCTCTGGTTTTATTCATGAGCTTGGATTCAGGATTAACATGTTAGGAACATCTAAGACTCATCATATTGTCTTTTACTTTCAGGTATTTCAAATTGCTGATGTGATTTTCTATCTGACTCCCAGCAAACCCCAGAGTAGGCTGTTCCAGAAAATGTGCAGACGTGGGATTGAGGGTGATTTTGTAGTTTGGATCAGAAATTGGCGAGCTGTAAGAAGACAGAGGGTGGTGGCTGACGGGAAATGTTCATTCTAGAGTTCAGGTACTAGTGGTGTACCGCAAGGATCTGTTTTGGGGCCACTGCTGTTTGCCATTTTTATAAATGACCTGGATGAGGGCGCAGTAGGATGGGTTAGTAAATTTATGGATGACACTAAAGTCAGTGGAGTTGTGGACAGTGTGGAAGGAGGTAGCAGTTAACAGAGGGACATAGATAACCTGAGAGCTGGGCTGAGAGGTCGCAAATGGAGTTTAATGCGGAAAAGTGTGAGGTGATTCACTTCGGAAGGAGAAACAAGAACACAGAGTACTGGGCTAATGGTAAGATTCTTGGTGGTGTGGATGAGCAGAGAGATCTGGGTGTCCATGGACAGAGAGCCCTGCCACCCAGGTCGATGGGTTGTTAAGAAGACGGTGTGTTAGGTTTTAGTGGTAGAGGGACTGAGTTTTGGAGACATGAGGTCATGTTGCAGCAGTACAAAACTCTGGTGTGGCGCACTTGGAGTATTGCCAACAGTTCCAGTCGCTGCATTTTAGGACGGATGTGGAAGCATTGGAAAGGGTGCAGAGGAGATTTACCAGCATGTTACCTGCTATGGAGGGAAGGTCTGATCAGGAAAGGCTAAGGGACTTGAGCCTGTATTTGTTAGACCGATGAAAGTTAAGAGGCGACTTAATAGAGATATACAAGATGATCAGAAAATTAGATAGGGTGGACATTGAGAGCCTTTTTCCTCGGATTGTGATGGCTAGCACGAGGGGACATAGCTTTAAATTGAGGGGTGACAGATATGGGACAGAATTCAGAGGTACATTCTTTACTCAGAGTAGTAAGGGCATGGAATGCCCTGCCTGCAACAGTAGTAGGCTCACCAGTGTTTAAGGGCATTTAAATGGTAATTGGATAATGGAATAGTGTAGGTTAGATGGGTTTCAGATCAGTTTCACAGGTCAGCAAAACATCGAGGGCCAAAGAGCCTGTACTGCGCTCGGTTCTACATTCCAGATGCTGCCTGACCTGCTGAGCTTCTCCAGCAAATTTGTGTTTGCACCTCATTTATAGCATGCACAGTTTTTTCATTTTTTAACTTATTTGTCTGAGTTGGATTCCAGAATCTGTAATCCTTTTTATCTCAAACAAAGAAAACATTTGACTTTGACTACATTCCCAACAAACGTAAGGTATCCCTGACACACACAATACTATATTTACATGCATTGGAGCACGAGGAGGGCCGGACAATAGATAAATAGCTTTACAGTAGCCCAATTGAAGCTGGTCAAACTGGAGTTGAGCCTGTTCTCGCTGCTCCAGATGTTCCTGTTTCTTGCTCCCGATGGTCTCCCTGGAGAGTGTGAGACTCCAGCAGCCGCCGGCCCCCAGCTCTGAGTTGAGTGGGGTTTTCTAAAATATTTATCCAGGTCATTTCTGAGTACAGTGGCTTCTGTTTAGTTACTCGATGTTAATTGAATTCTGTCCCACGAAGGGTGTTACAGAAGACAGTCTTGGCCATTGCAATTTCCCCTATTGACTGAGCTGACCCTCGGAGCCCGCCTGTCTCCAAAGCAGTTCCATTGAAACTCAGTAGAAACAAAAAAAACTGCAAATGCTGGAATCACAGGTAGACAAGCAGGAGGCTGGGAGAACACAGCAAGCCAGGGGGAATCTGGAGGAGAGCAGAACTCAACAGCAGTCCTGAACAAGGGTAATGCCCAAAATATTGGCTGCTCTTTTCTTCCAGCTGCTGCCTGGTCTGCTGTGTTTTTCCAACCTCCTCTTCGTCGACTGAAACTCAGACGGATTGTTCCACCTGCAAGTACATAGTATGGTCTCAACAACACCTGTACAACCATAAATCAAGGTGAATGACTCACATACGTGTGTGGCTTGTTCCAAGTCAATGCTGCAAACTTTTGGCTTAATATCTCAGTTCCGCTGTGACATTAACACGTATTCAACGTAACCAATCAAGGGAACCATTTGTACACCTCTCTGAATGGCCTGATCCAGTTTCCAGCACACTGCTCAGTTGGCCAGTTTCCCCAGCACGACCTTCAATTGTCTACTGTTGCCTCCAGTGTCCAAAAGAGCTGTCATTTTATTTCAAAGGGATGTTCCAATACCTACAAAAGAGGATACAAGGTTCCAGAAATTTCATTACCTGCCACCTCACGCAATCTGGGACAGTGCCCATCAAATCCTGTGGACTGAGATAACAATTGTGGGTCTGGATGAACGCAGCAGGCCAAGCAGCATCTTAGGAGCACAACAGCTGACGTTTCGGGCCTAGACCCTTCATCAGAAAAGGGGGATGGGGCGGGGATTCTGAAATAAATAGGGAGAGAGGGGGAGGCAGACTGAAGATGGAGAGGAGAAGATAGGTGGAGAGGAGAGTATGGGTGGGGAGGTAGGGAGGAGATAGGTCAGTCTGGGCAGGATGGACAGGCCAAGGGGACGGGATGAGGTTAGCATAGGAAATGGAGGTGCGACTTGAGGTGGGAGGAGGCAATAGGTGAGATGAAGAACAGATTAGGCAGGCGGGGATGAGCTGGGCTGGCTTTGGGATGCAGTGGTGGAAGGGGAGATTTTGAAGCTGGTGAAATCCACATTGACACCATTGGGCTGCAGGGTTCCCAAGCGGAATATGAGTCGCTGATCCTGCAACCTACGTGTGGCATCATTGTGGCACAGAAGGAGGCCCAGGATGGACATGTCGTCTGGGGAATGTGAGGGGGTGTTAAAATGGATCGCGCCTTGGGGGGGTTGGGGTGGGGGGTGCAGTTGTTTATTGCGAACCGAGCGCAATGATGCCACCCGTAGGTTGCAGGAACAGCAACGCATATTCCGCTTGGCAACCCTGCAGCCCAATGGAATCAATGTGGATTTCACTAGCTTCAAAACCTCCCCTTCCTCCACTGCATCTGGAGGGGCCTAGGATGGGGAGCAAGAGGTTGGGAACCCACCCACCCTCAGGCCCAAGAGGCTCCAGTTTGCATGCGGCGGTCACATTAGTGGCGATGGTGGGAGTCTGTAACCTGGAGACCAGGGTCTGTCACATAGACTCTGACCGATGTCAAGCACCAACTGGAGGAGCAGCAGAGGAGGAACGAGAATGTGAGAGGAAGATGAAGTCAATTGCGGGAAAATCTTGCATGACATTCAGTGTTACAAGTTGTCACTGGAGCATGGTATCAATATGCATATAACACAGAAAAATTCACTTTTCACAATATCATTATCTAGATGTGACAATCAATCTAAATTTAATTTAACCTGTTTGAGAGGGGGGTATCTGTAGGGGACTCCTATGCTGTCTGTCTGCACTTACCCGTCTTCTTGGAGATCAGCCCAGATGGCCGCAACGAGCTGACCGACAGTGCCTGAGGTTGTCCTGAGCCAAAATAGAGATTGCTGGAAAATTTCAGCAGATCTGTCTGGCAGCATCTGTGGAGACAAATCAACGATGACTTTTTAAACCAGGTAACACTTCCTTAGGATGGGTTTTTCCTGTTTGGTACACATGCAGAACTGCGAGTTTCTATTTTGGGTCCTCGAGCCTATACCAGTTGATCATAAAATATCCCAGTCATTACCAACTCCCCTTTTCTCCAGAACTCCACTATTTCTATCACATTACCATCTGTCCCTCCCCGCCTGGTACAGCTGCCTGCCTGTGTCTCCCTCCCTCGCCTTACCTCCACTCACTCGCCTTACCATGTTCCCCTCGAACTCTCCTGCTCGTACAGCTCCAGAGACCAAGGCCCTAGCACCACTCCTCCTGTCTCATGGCTGCCCCTGAACTCAGTCTTTCAGCACTCAGACTGGGACCTAGTGGTAGCTGCACAGCCTACATATGGCCCATTCGCCTGTGCTCCTGTTGCTGCAGCAGTGGGAGTTCATAACCCTCCCCTATGTCCAACCCAGTGTTTGTGTAACCCCCAGCAATTTTGTAACGACTTCCCCAGCCCGGTGTTTATACAATCCCCAGTTAATTTATAACAACCCAGCCCAGTGTTTATATAACCCCCAGCAATTTTATAACAACTCCTGCAGGCCCAGCAATTTTATTGCAACCACAGATGAGTGTTTGTATAACAACCAGTAATTTTAAAATATCACTCCAGCTCAGTGTTTATGTAATTCCCAGCACACATTTTATATACCCCCGTGTAAGATTGTGACAACTCAGTTATCCCAATGTTTATACGACCTCCAGAAACCCTGTAAATTTATAAACTACTCACCCTGCCAGGTCACTTTCTCTGGTAGCTCGTTCCACATCACTGCCTGTGTAAAAAAAATTGCCCCTCGCATTCCTTTTAAATCTTTATCCTCTCACCTTAAAACCTATGCCCTCTATATTTGCATTTGTCTGCCCTGGGGAAAAGACCTGGACACCCTGTACATTCCCCTCAGTTTTATAAACTTCTATGAGGCTAATCCTCAGTCTTCAATGCTACAGGGACAATAGCCCCAGGCTATTCAGCCTCTAACTACAGGTCAAAACCTCCAACCCTGGCAACATCCTCACAAATCTTCCCTTTCACATTTAACCCTTTCATATTTAACAACATCTTTCCGAGAGCAAGAAGACTAGAATTGAACACAGTATTCTGAAAGTGGCCGAACCAATGTGCTGTACAGCTGCAACATGACATCCCAACTCCTCTGCTCAATGCACTGACCAATGAGGGCAAGCGTACTAAACGCCTTCTGCACCACCCTGTCAACCTGCAACTTCACTTTCAAGGAATTATGCACTTGCACCCCACGGTCTCTGTTCAGCAACACTCCTTGGGCCCTGCTATTAATCGTATATGTCCTGCCCTGGTTTGCCCTACCAAAATGCATCGCCTCACATTCATCTAAATTCAAATCCAACGCTGCTCATGAGTCCATCTGATCAAGCTCCCCATGTACACAGAGATAATCTTCTTTACTGTCCACTGCACCACCAATTTTGGTGTCATTCGTAAACTTGTGAACCATACTTCCTACGTTTACAGCCAAGCGTCGATATAAATGACAAAAACCCACAACCTAAATAATAGTGGGTTAGAATCATCAGGTTGGATGGTCCACTCCTGTTACTATGTTACAAGGCAGCCACTGTCGCTGTGCAGATAGCTGGAGCGCATGTCCTCCCTCATGCTGTCAGAACTGAAGCTCCAGTCACATTCAGCTCCAAACAGATGGATCACTCTGCTGGAGTACACCCTGTACTGCAATTATGAGCCATTTGAAGTCACAGAACAAGAAAAACGTTGGTTTCAATACACTGCAAAAATCTGCTCCGGTTTTGAATACCTCCTCTCATCCCTAGCAACACTGGGACAGGAGTAGACCATTCGGCCCGCCATTTAATATGCTCATGGTTAATTGAACAGTTACCATTGAGCCACACTATCCCCACAATCCTTTTTGTCAACTGTATTCAAATCTAAGCTCTAAAGACATCGAATGGCTGATCTTTTCCAATTCAAATACCACCATCTGTCACACTGGGACTCGAGCCAGCACCCGAGAACATTTCCTGGTCTGAGGATAGTACCAATATTCCTATTGCCTCCCCAATAGGCTGTGCTCTATAATCCATTAACTCCCTTCCCCATCGCGAACGTCTGTTGAAAGAAAGCTTGAAGCCTGCGACAAACACACCGCTCTGCAGCAAGTTCCATACCTGCAGCACTACATCGAAAAAACCCACAGAAATTCTACACTCTTTCCCATACAACAATTGTAAATGTTTCATCTAAATTTAATCAAAAAGCAGAAATGGTTTCCTTAAACCCACTCTTTCAAATTCCTCCCTAAAGTTAAAGTTCCCCATTTCTTGTCTTTAAACACTCCAAAGCATAAAATTCCAAACTTGGCATCATTTCCTGGCTGGAGCAGCTCCACAATCTTATTCAATGATATGGAGACACGGGTGGTATGCTGGGCTCAGTGGTTCGCACTGCCATCTCACAGTGGCAGGGATCAAGGTTCAGTTCCACCTTACGATATTAGTAAGGTGCATTCGGTCATGAAATTGGTGTCCAATCTCGAATTTCCTGCCTTTCCAGCTGAGGGTAAACCTCATGGATTTGCACTGAAGTAAACTGATGCACAGAGTTGAAAATGACATCCAGATCAGCGATTTGAGAAAGATTTTGACAGACACAGTGAAGTGCAGAGTCACAAGGAAAATGTAAACATGTTAGGTTGAGGCTGCTTCTGCAGCAGATCCGTCCTTTGCTTTGCATATATCAGGGGAGATCACAAACACAGTCCCCAACTACCACAAAATTTTGCTGTCAGTATCCCACATTTGAGGACATCACAGGCATTAACACACCCAAAGGGCAACATGTTGGCCTCATCATAGAACATCCACCTTGTTGATAATACTACCTCCCTTGCCAGTTAAATATGATTTCAACTCTCACTTGCTCACATCCCATAACACCCGCTACCTCTCACACTCACATTCACTCCGTTTTCTACATTGGCACCCACTGAGCCTTCCCTGATGGCGGACAAGCATTATTTCTGACGTGGATCACAGCACATCTCCAAGACTCCAGTTTTACTGGAATAATGCACAATTTAGTGGGATTTTCTGGGGAGTGGGGATCAATATCTGCATATATGCCTCAAAAGGAAACGCTTCACCCCCAGCTGCCATCACGCTGCCTCCTGATTCGTGCTGAGAATTCCCCAGCTACACTGCAAGTTCGAACTTCACTGTTTTCAAAACATTTTTCAGAATTTGATGTGAACGCGAATAAAAGCAACTTCCAACCTTGCGTCGTGAAACTTGAAACCTTTTTTTGTGAACAAGTCTGACCCTTTGTTTAACTGTAGATCTGCAAATCTCTCTGAAACATGATTTCTGCTGAAGTCATGTTCAAGATTAAGGGGTGCCAAGGAGAAGTAAATATTTCTCAACAACATTTGGATGAGACATTTAACTGAGATAACCACCTCCTCTGGTTGCACGCTCCAGGCACTGACCAAGCTCTGTATCCAAAAAAAAGGGCCTGTGATTAAGATTTAAATGACGTTTGGGTGTGGGTCTGACTTACTTGTTTATAGTAACATTGAGATATGGTTCTTCATGAGCCCTAGTTTATTATCGCTGATGGATACATACGAGCACAACTCCATAATATTCATCTTACCCTTTAATTCCCAAGCAACATTACAGTTCACAAATGCCCTCACACTGGTTTACAATCTGCTTTTTGTAGTTACATTTTGAAAATATACTTTAGTAATGAAAAAAGTTTTGTGTATACACGTCGTCACAAATGCAGTTTGATTCTACGCAGTAGCATACCAAGTAAACAAGTCCTTAAGAAGAGTCATAGAGAAGACATTGACTGTACGGTTCCTCTGGATGCTGCCCGGCCTGCTGTGTTCTTCCAGCATCTCGTTTGTCCAAGTTAGATTCCAGTTTTTTTTTGTCCCAAATAAACAAAGCATTTATGTTTGACTCTATCCTAACAAGCCAAAGGTATCTCTTACACTACAAAACTCTACTTATGTGCATTGGGGCTCGACAATTGATAAAGAACTTTATGTTACCGCGATTGAAGCTGGTCAAACTGGAGTTGAGGCTGTTCTTCTTCTGCTCCTGACGATCCTGTTTCTTGGTCCTGATGTTCAACTTGGAGAGTGTGACACTCCAAGGCTCAGAACGTCTGGCACCATCTGTGGAGACAAATCAGAATGAACTCTTCGGGTTCAGTGACCCTTCCTCACAACTGTTGGTAGCTTTCCTCCTAATTCCTGTTTGAGCTCTTCCCTAATGCTTTTGTATTTTTCAAGGGTTCTCTCTATCTTGAGTTTCCTAAACCTTATGTCTGATTTTCTCACCGTACCGGGGAGGCCGGAATTGAATGCAATATTCCAAAAGTGGCCTAACCGATGTTGTGTACAGCCACAACATGACATCCCAACTCCGAAATTCAAGTGAGCTATTAATCTGTGACAGCACATTTTGCTCTCTGTAATAACATGGGAATCGTACTGGAAAGGAGCATTGTTTCTTGTTGAACACTAAAATAGAGCCATTATTTGTTGCATTTATGGGTTAGTCCCAGTCTGGGATGGACAGTTCTGTGGATCTGTCCCCAAGTTTGCTTTATAAAGGACTCAGGTGATGAGTTCCAACTGTACAGGCCATTGCCTGTCACTGCCACAAATGTGGGACCTGGACCTAGCTGTTCCCTTGCTGTAGCAGTCAGAGAACGCAGTTTAATCAAACGGAGATGAGCATTTTCGTACTTCGAATCTGTACGCAGGCTCATGCATATACACCGAGAGTCCAGATGGTAGAGAATTCATGGTGCCTTTTTGAACACTGATATCTCCCCAGGTCTGTCGCTTAAAACAGATCTCTGCTCGCAACTCAATTACGGTAAAATTTTGCTTGGCATTCAGTGTTACAAGTTGTCACCAGAGCATGGCAACAGTGTGCGTATAACACATAAAAATTCACTTATCACTGTATCATTATCTACATGTAACAATAAATGGAAATCTAATCCAGTCTGATTGTGAGGGGTGTGGCCGTAGGGGACTCTTATGCATCTGGACCTTGCTTACTCGTCTTCCTGGTGGCCAGCCAAGATGCCAGCGATAAGCGGGCTTACAATTGTAAGAGGCTATCCCAAGCAAAAGTAGAGATTGCTGGAAACTTTCAGCAGGTCTGGCAGCATCTGTAGAGAGAAATCAGGATTCATATGTTGTTTGAGTGAACCTTCCTCAGAAATGTTTTTCCCATTTGCTACAAATGCAGAACCCGGAGATGTTGTTTCACGTCCTGCAGCCTATACCAGCTGTTCATAAAACTTCACGGTCTGTGCCAACTCCCCTTTTCTCCATGCTTGTGCTGTTTCTATTATATTACTGTCTCTACCGTCCACCTGGTACAACTGCCTGCCTGTGTCTCCATCCTGCCGGCACAAAAATTCATGCCTGAGGCGCATTTATCTATTTTCCGAACGTTAGAAATCAGGGGAGAGCGCAAACGCAGTCCCCCACTACCACAAATTTTGCAACTGAGTATCCCGCATTTGGGGACATGGCAGGAGTCGGCATACGCCTCGACAAATACCACTGCTTCCCCCTCCAGCCCTGCCTGACTCAGATCTAACGGGAAAACTGTCTGATTCCCACCCATTGATTGAGACTGCGCTAACGATGTTGGTGTAGAGCAGTCGGATCCAATTGCGGATACCCTCCCCAAACCCCTGATGGGGAGGAAGATGTTAATAGAGTTGATGAACTGTTCAAGCTCCTCACGGGAGCACGAGGCAGCGCCGATACAGTCACTGATGGAGCAGAGGAAGATGTGCAGGAGGGTGTCAGTGTAGAAATAGAAGAGGGACCGTTCCACGTATCCTATGGATCCATGTATCCTACCTGCGCTCACCTATCCCATCCCACCTACCCTTTCCAGACCCACCCCTCTTCTCTCTATTTATTTCAGAGCTCCCTTCCCCCTTCACCATTTCTGAAGAATGGTCGTGATCTGAACTCAATCCCTCTACCAATAAATCCTAACACACCGTAAGCCTTCTTAACAACACTAACTACTGGGTGGCAGCTTTCAGGGGTCTATGTACATGGACACCAAGATCCCTCTGCACATCCACACTACCAAGAATCTTCCCATTGACCCGGTATTCTGCCTTCCTATTCCTCCCAAAGTTAATCACCTCACATTTATCCATATTAAACTCCATTTGCCACCTTCCGGCCCAATTCTGCAGTTTATCCAAGTCTCCCTGCAACATTCTTCCACACTGTCCACCACTCCACCGACGTTAGTGTCATCTGCAAACTTACTAACCCATCCACCTGTGCCTGCGTCCAAGTCATTTATAAAAATGACAAACAGCAATGGTCCCAAAACAGATCCTTGAGGCACACACGAGTGACCTGACTCCAGGCTGAATATTTTCCATCAACCGCCACTCGTTGCCTTCATACAGAAAGCCAGTTTCTAATCCAAACTGCTAAATCTCCCTCAATCCCGTGCCTCTGTATTTTCTCCAATAGTCTACCATGTGGAACCTTATCAAAGGCTTTACTGAAGTCCATGTACACCACGTTAACTGCCCTTCCCTCATCCACATGCTTGGTCACCTTCTCAAAAAACTCAATGAGGTTTGTGAGACACGACCTGCCCTTGACAAATCCATGCTGACTATCTCCAATCAAATTGTTGCTTGCTAGATGATTATAAATCCTATCTCTTATAATCCTTTCCAAAACTTTGCCGACAACAGACGTAAGGCTCACTGGTCTATAATTACCTGGGTCATCTCTACTGCCCTTCTTGAACAAGGGCACAACATTTGCAATCCTCCAGTCCTCTGGGACTAAACCTGTAGACAATGACGACTCAAAGATCAAGGCCAAAGGCTCTGCCACCTCCTCCCTACCCTCCCAGACAATCCTCGGAAAAATCCCGTCCAGCCAAGGGGATTTATCTACCTTCACACCTTCTCAAATTGATAACACCTCCTCCTTACTAACCTTAACCCTTTCAATTCTAGTAGCCCATAATGCAGTCATCTCCTCTACAATATTCTCCTGTTCCTTAGTGAAAACAGATGAGAAATATTCGTTTAGCACCTCTCTGATCTCCACAGGGTCCACACACAACTTCCCACTTCTGTCTTTGACTGGCCCTATTCCTACCCTAGTCATGCTCTTATTCCCCACATAGTTGTAGAAAGCTTTAGGGTTCTCCTTTATTCTACCTGCTAATGCCTGCTCATGCCCCCTTGCTCTTCTTAACTCTCTCTTTAAATCCTTCCCAGCTAATCTGTAACTCGCCATCGCCTCATCTGAACCATCTCGTCTCATTGTCACATAAGCCTCCCTCTTCCGCTTAACAAGAGATACAATTTCTTTAGTAAACCACGGTTCCCTTACCTTATCGCTTCCTCCCTACCTGACAGGGACATACCTATCAAGGACACGCAATATCTGTTCCTTAAACCAGCTCCACATTTCGATTCTCCCCATACCCTGCATTTTGCTAACCCATTCTATGCCTCCTAAGTCTTGCCTAATTGCATTATAATTGCCCTTCCCCATCTATAACTCTTGCCCTGTGGCATGTTCCTATCCCTTTTCATTGCTAAAGTTAACAACTGAATTATGGTCACTCTCTCCAAAGTGCTCACCTACCACTAAATCAAACACCTGGCCTGGTTCATCACCAAGTACCAGATCGAGTGTAGCCTCCCCTCTTGTCGGCCCTTCGACATACTCTGCCAGGAAACCGTCCCTCACACATTGGACAAAAACTGATCCATCCGACGTACTAGAGTTACAGCATTTCCAGTCAATGTTAGGTAAGTTAAAGTCTCCCATAATGACCACCCTGTTCCTTTCACTCCTGCCCACAATAGTTTTACCGATCCTCTCCTCCACATCCCTGGAACTTTGCGTGGGCCAATAAAAAACTCCCAGCAGTGTTAGCACTCCTCTCCTGTTTCTGACCGCAGCCCATACCACCTCAGTAGACAAGTCCACATCAAACGTTCTTTCAGCCACCGTTATACTGTCCTTGACTAACAAAGCCACATCTCCCCCTCTTTGACCACCTTCCCTGACCTTCATGTAAGATCTAAACCCTGGAACCTGCAACATCCATTCCTGACCCTGCTCTATCCATGTCTCTGAAGTGGCCACAACATCGAAGTCCCAGGTACCTATCCAAGCTGCAAGCTCACCTACCTTATTCCGGATACTCCTGACGTTAAAGTAGACACACTTCAACCCAGCTTGCTGTCTGCCAGCACACTGCTGTGACAGTGAGATCCTGCCCATGCCCACCCTATGCTCGTCCTCCTGTGTATTAGAACTACACCTCAGTTTCCCATTCCCCTTCAGAGCTAGCACCAGCAAATTTGCCACCCAGGATATTAGTGTCCCTCTGGTTCAAGTGGAGACCATCCTGTTTGTAGAGGTCCTACCTTCCCCAGAATGAGCCCCAGTTGTCCATGTACCTGAAGCTCTCCCTCCTGCACCATCCCTGCAGCCACGTGTTCAGCTGGAATCTCTCCCTGTTTTTTGCCTCTCTATCATGTCACACCGGTAACAAACCAGAGATAACCACTGTTTGTTCTAGCTCTCAGATTCCACCCTTGCTCCCTGAAATTCTGCCTGATATCCCTAACCCTCTTTCAAACTATGTCGTTGGTGCCTATGTGGACTTGCGGCTGGTCACCATCTCCCTTCAGGACCCCAAAGACACGATCCGAGACATCACGGACCCTGGCACTTGGGAGGCAACACACCAACCATCAGTCTCTTCCGTTCCCGGCAAACCTTCTATCAGTCCCTCTAACTATTGAGTCCCCAATGACTAACTCTCTTCCTATTCCCCCTTCCCTTCTGTGCAAGAGGGACAGACTCTGTGCCAGAGACCTGCACCCAAGTGCACGCTCCTGGTAAGTCATCCCCCCCAACAGTATCCAAAACGGGATACTTGTTTTTCAGGGGAACGACCACAGGGGATCCCTGCACTGACTGCTTTTTCCCCTTTCTAACAGTTACTCAGCTTTCTTCACGCTTAGGAGTAACTACTTCCCTGTAACTCTTGTCTATCACTGACTCTGCCTCCCGAATGATCCGAAGTTCATCCAGCTCCCGATCCAGTTCCCTGACGCGGTCTCGGAGGAGCAAGAGTTGGGTGCACTTCCTGCAGATGTATTTGGATGGGGCTCTAATGGCATCCCTCACCTCATACATCATGCAGGAGGAACACTCCTCTACCTGCACTGCCATCCCTGCTACTCTCCTCATGAGAAAGTAACAAAAAGAGAAGCTTACCTGATTTGTCCCTGGTGTATAAAGTTAGAGGAGATGGATGGGTGGGAGGCACTGCAAGGGTAGGGTCTCGGGTTTAAGACAACGATCACTTATATAGCTGAGGGATGAAAAAAAGCCCTCCCTTCCCAGTAACCTCTGCACCGAGGTGCTGCTGCTGCAAACAGAAACGGAAGGCTCCGACGTTCGAGGTAAGCTTTTTAAAGTTTTAAAAATCACGGACTCACCGGCTTCCCGACAGGCCCCTGGTCCAAGCTCCCGCTCGCACTGCTGCTGCAACCAGAAATCCAAAACATTGACTGCTCCTTTCCTGCAGATGTTGCCTGGCTTGCTGTGTTCTACCAGTGTCTTGTTTGTCCAAGTTGGATTCCAGCATCTGCAGTTACTTTTGTCTCAAATAAACAAAAACAACATTTGAATTTGACTCTGTCCCAACAAAGCCAGGGTATCTCTAACACATACAAGACTATATTTACATGCATTGGGGCAATAGGAGGGCCCTATAACTGTTAGAGAAGTTTACATTACCGTGATTAAAGCTGGTCAAACTGAAGCCGAGGCTGTTCTTCCTGTTCCTGATAGTCATGTTTCTTGGTCCTGATGTTCTCCTTGGAGAGTGAGGCACTAGCCCCTCCATGCACAGATTTGAGAGGCTTTTTCTAAACTTGGCATCTCGGCCATTTCCAAGTACAGTGGCTTAGCAGTAGTTTAATGTAACATTTAGATTAGTTACTTGATGTGAATTCAGTTTCTGTCTCAGGAAGGGTGTTAGAAAAGACAGTACTGGGCATTGCAATTACCCCTATCGATTGAGCTGACCCTAGGAGCCCAGATATCTCAAAAGCAGTTCCACTGAAACTCATAAGGACTGTTCCACCTGAAAGCGTGCAGCATTGTCTCTTCAACACCTGTGCAACCGTCAATCAAGATGAATGACTCGCATACCTGTCTTACTTGATCCAAGTCAAAGCTGCTAAATTCTGGCTGAATATCTCAGTTCCGCTGTGACATTAACACGTATTCAATGGAATCAATCAAGAGAACCATTTGTGCATCTGACTGAATGGCCTGATGCAATTCGCAGCACACAGGCCAATCTTCCCAGCATGATAACAAAGTGTCTTGCTGGATGAACACAGCAGGCCAAGCAGCCTCTCAGGAGCACAAAAGCTGACGTTTCGGGCCCAGACCCTTAGATCTCCAGCATCTGCAGTTCCCATCATTTCTTCCCAGCATGATGTTCAATTGGCCAAAGTTGCTTTCAATGTCCCAAAAAAACTGTTAATTTATTTCAAAGGGACATTCCTGTGTGTACAAAAGAGGATGCAAAGCTGTCGTACACAGCTCCAGGACTTCCCTCACCTGCCTCTCTCAGCGTACCGGAACAGACCCCAACAAGGGCCTGGGACATGTCAAACTCAAGACTTTTTGAAACACAGTACCGGCTCCTTTTTTATATTGAAGTGCCCTAGAATATCAACATACCTTTCCCAAAATTCACCATCCACCATATCCTGGGCGATCGTACAAACTGGCGATGCTGGGGTCGGTGACAACACAGTGTGGAGCTGGAGGAACACAGCAGGCCAGGCAGCGTCAGAGGAGCAGGAAAGTTTACGTTTTGGGTTGGGACCCTTCTTCAGAAATTGGGAGGGGGAGGGTGCACTGAAATAAATAGAGAGAGGATGGGCGGGTCTGGGGAAGGTGGGATGGTGATAGCTGAGTGCAGGTAGGGAGTGGGGGGGGGGGGAATTGGTCAGTGAGGTGGGAGCGGTGGATAGGTGGGAGAGAAGACGGACTGGTCAAGGAGGCAGGGATGAGAGGGAGGGTTGGTCATGGGATGAGGCCGGGGCGGGGTGGGGAGATTTTGAAAATGGTAGAGTGCGCATTGAGACCATTGGGCTGCAGGCTCCGGAGGCAGAATATGAGGTGCTGCTCCTCCAGTTTCTGGGTGGCGTCGTCGTGACACGGGAGGAGGCCCAGGATGGACGTGTCATCCAGGGAGTGGGAGGGGGAACTGAAGTGGTTCGTGACCGGAAGGTATTGTTGTTTGTCACAAACCAAGCGCAGGTGCTCTACAAAGGAGGTCTCCGAGTCTCCGCTTGGTCTCCCCGATGTAGAGGAGACCACATTGGGAGCAGCGGATACAATGTACCACCTTAGCGGATGTGCAGGTGAACGTCTGTTTACTGCAGAAGGTTGTTTTTGGGACCTTGGATTTTGGTGAGGGGGGAGGTGGAGAGTACAGGTGTAGTGCTTCCTGCGGTTACAGGGAAAGGTGTCGGGGTTGGTGGGGCTAGTGAGGAGCGTGGAGCGGACGAGAGAGTAGCATTGAGACCGGTCCCTACAGAACGCAGATAGGGGTGGGGAGGTAAATATATCCTTGGCAGTGGGGTCAGATTGCAGGTGGTGGAAGTGGCAGAGATTGACATGTTGAATCCGGAGATCAATGGGGTGATACGTGACGACAAGGGGAATTCCGACTTTGTCGTTCTGGCAGGCAGGTGGGTGTGAAGGCTGACGTGCAGAAAACGCTTGAGACGCAGTGGAGGGTGTTTTTGACCACGGGAGTGGTGGGGGAGTTGTGGTCCTTTAAATCTGGAATGTTTGGGAGTGGAATGCCCCATCTTAGGAGCAGATGCGGTGGAGGCAAAGGAATTGGGAGTAGGGGATTGCATTCTCGCAGGAAGGTGAGTGAGAGGAGGCATTGTCTGGGTAGCTATGGGAGTCGGTGGGCTTGAAATAGATATCAGTCTCAAGGTGGTCACCAGAGATGGAGACGGAGAGGTCCAGGAAGGAGAGAGAGGTATCAGAGATGGTCCAGGTGAACCGGAGGTTGGGGTGGAAAGTGTTAATGAAGTTGATGAGCTGTTCAAGATCCTCGCGGGAACATGAGGCAGCGCCGATAAAGTCACCGATGGAGTGGAGGAAGATGTGCAGGATGGTGTCAGTGTAGCAGCGGAAGTGGGACTGTTCCACGTATCCAATGGATCCGTGTATCCTACCTGCGCTCACCTATGCCATCCCACCTACACTTTCCAGACCGACCCCTCGTCTCTCTATTTCAGAACTCCGTTCCCCCTCCACCATTTCTAAAGAACGGTCCCGAACTGAAACGTCAGGTTTCTCGTGATGCTGCCGAGCCTGTTGTGTTCGTTCAGCTCCACACTGTGTTACGAATCATATTGTTCTGTTTTGTGAATATTGATACAAAGTATTTGCTGAAGACCTCGCTCAATTACTCCAGCACCAGGCATAAATTTACATTTAGTAGATTCTGCTGTCATATTGACTGCAGTACAGGTAAAGTTAAAACACGCATCACCATCTAAGGTAGAGAGATATCAATGTACAAATATACTTTGGTACAGAAAGTATTCCAAGAAAGAAAGTTATTAGAAAAAGAAAGAGAGAAAGAAGTTAATAGTTAACATTAAAGTCCGTGTTAATATATGATCTCCCGCTCTGTAGTCGAATTGGGTGAGAGACCAACAGAAGCTTCGAAGAGAGCGGCCGAAAAGACTGCCAGACAAAAGAGGAGAAACTGAAGTGAAGCCTACTGCACAAGAGCGAGAGACAGTGTTCAGACAACGCCGCAAGAGAAACAGAGATAATGGGAACTGCAGATGCTGGAGATTCCAAGATAATAAAATGTGAGGCTGGATGAACACAGCAGGCCAAGCAGCATCTCAGGAGCACAAAAGCTGACGTTTCGGGCCTAGACCCTTCATCAGAGAGGGGGATGGGGGGAGGGAACTGGAATAAATAGGGAGAGAGGGGGAGGCGGACCGAAGATGGAGAGCAAAGAAGATAGGTGGAGAGGGTGTAGGTGGGGAGGTAGGGAGGGGATAGGTCAGTCCAGGGAAGACGGACAGGTCAAGGAGGTGGGATGAGGTTAGTAGGTAGCTGGGGGTGCGGCTGGGGGTGGGAGGAAGGGATGGGTGAGAGGAAGAACCGGTTAGGGAGGCAGAGACAGGTTGGACTGGTTTTGGGATGCAGTGGGTGGGGGGGAAGAGCTAACGTCCGCTCAGCGAAGGAAATACCGCTGTCCCACAGACAGCACGAAGAGAGCGAACTCATGGCTCAGAGTAAAAACAAATCTGCTTTTTGTAACAAGTCAGGGGAGAGCGCGAACGCAGTCCCCCACTACCACAAATTTTGCAGTCGAGTATCCCGCATTTGGGGACATCGCAGGCGTCAGCACACCCGAAGTGCAATGGACTAGCCTCGTCCTGGGAGAACCACCTTGTTGATCATGGTATCTCCCCTGCCAGGTAAGTATGCTCACAACTCTCACTCGCTCACATCCCACAACACCCGCTACCTCTCACACTCACATTCACTCCGTTTGCCAACATCGCAAAATCACCCACCGAACCTTCCCTGCCAGAAGTGCAGCCCAGTTCCACACGTGGATCACAGCACATCTCCAAAGCCCTTGTTTTCCTGGAATAATACTCAAGATCGCTGCTACGACTGCTATTTGCATATATCCCTTAAAAGGAAACGCCCCCCCCCCCCCAGAAGCCTTCAGGCTGCATCTTGAATCGCGGAAAGAAATCCCCAGATACATTGCAAGTTCGAACCCCGCTCTGTTTTGAAAACACTTTTCACAATTTGTTGTGGACGCGAATAAAACAACTTCTAAACCTGCCTCGTGAACCCTGAAGCTTTTATTTGTGTCAGAGATAATAGGACCTGCCGATGCTGGAGAATCCGAGACAACAAAGTATAGGGTCCAGGCCTGAAACGTCAGCTTTCCTGCTCCTCTGATGCTGCTTGGCCTGCCTGCTGTGTTCGTCCAGCTCTGCAGTTTGTTTGCTTTCTTTTGTGAACGAGTCTAAACCTTTGTTTAACTTTAGCTTTGCAAATCTCTCTTCGGTCTGATACATGACTCCAGGAGAAATCGCACTCAAGCTTTAGGGGTGCCAGGGAGCAATAAACATTTCTGGACAAGATTTGGATGAAATCACCGCCTCCTCTGGTTGCACTCACAGCGCTTCTACTCACCTGCGTCCAAACTAAAGGCCTGCGATTTAAGATTTAAGTAGCGTTTGGGTGTGTGAATGATTTACTCGTTTACAGTAACAATGAGATATGATGTTTCATGAGCCTTAGTTTATTATCTTTGAAACACTGGATGGATACAATTGAGCGCAACTCTATGAAAACCATCTTACCTTTTAAATTCCCGGGTAACATAACAGTTCTCAAATGACCTCAGATAACAAGGTGTAACATGATGAAGGGTCTAGGCCCGAAACGTCAGCTTTTGTGCTCCTGAAATGCTGCTTGGCCTGCTGTGTTCATCTAGCTATGCACTTTGTTATCTCAGATTCTCCGACATCTGCAGTTCCTACTATCTCTCAAATGACCTCACCCTCGTTTACAATTTGATTTTTGACGTTTTTACTTCAAAATTACACTGTATTCATTAACAAATTGTGCATGTGCATTGTCACCAACGCAGTTTGATTCTACACAGTAGCATATCGAGTAACCTTACGAAGGCTAATATACGAAACATTGACTGCTCCTTTCCTCCAGGTGTGTGCCTTACTTCGGTTGTGGGTACAGTGTTGGGAGAGGATTATAAGAGATAGGATTTATCATCATCTGGAAAGGAATAATTTGATTGGGGTAGCCAACACGGTTGTGTGGAGGGTAGGTCGTGCCTCACAAACCTTACTGAGTTCTTTGAGAAGCTGGCCAAACAGGTGGATGAGGGTAAAGTTTTTGATGTGGTGTAAATGGATTTCTCTGGTTTTATTCATGAGCTTGGATTCAGGATTAACATGTTAGGAACATCTAAGACTCGTCATATTGTTTTTTTACTTTCAGGTATTTCAAATTGCTGATGTGATTTTCTATCTGACTCCCAGCAAACCCCACAGTAGGCTGTTCCAGAAAATGTGCAGACGTGGGATTGAGGGTGATTTTGTAGTTTGGATCAGAAATTGGCGAGCTGTAAGAAGACAGAGGGTGGTGGCTGACGGGAAATGTTCATTCTGGAGTTCAGGTACTAGTGGTGTACCGCAAGGATCTGTTTTGGGGCCACTGCTGCTTGCCATTTTTATAAATGACCTGGATGAGGGCGCAGAAGGATGGGTTAGTAAATTTACGGATGACACTAAAGTCGGTGGAGTTGTGGATAGTGCGGGAGGATGTTTCAGGTTACAGAGGGACATAGATAACCTGCAGAGCGGGGCTGAGAGGTGGCAAATGGAGTTTAATGCGGAAAAATGTGAGGTGATTGACTTCGGAAGGAGTAACAGGAACACAGTACTGGGCTAATGGTAAGATTCTTGGTAGTGTGGATGTGCAGAGAGACCTTGGTGTCCATGTGCGTAGATCCCTGACAGTTGCCACCCAGGTTGATAGGGTTGTTAAGAAGGCGTACGGTGTGTTAGGTTTTATTGGTAGAGGGACTGAGTTTCGGAGACATGAGGTCATGTTGCAGCTGTACAAAACTCTGGTGTGGCCGCACTTGGAGTATTGCTTACAGTTCTAGTCGCCGCATTTTAGGAAGGATGTGGAAACCTGTGTTTCAAAGATAATAAACTAGGGCTCATGAAACACCATATGTCATCGTTACTGTAAACGAGTAAATCAAACACACGCCCAAACGCCATTTAAATCTTAAATCGCAGAGGTTGCAGAGGAGATTCACCAGCATGTTGCCTGGTATGGAGGGAAGGTCTGATCAGGAAAGGCTGAGGGACTTGAGCCTGTTTTTGTTAGAGAAAAGAAGCTTACGAATCGACTTAATAGAGACATACAAGATGATCAGAGAATTTATAGGGTCGACAGTGAGAGCCTTCTTCCTCGGATGGTGATGGCTAGCACGAGGGGACATAGCTTTAAATTGAGGGGTGACAGATATAGGACAGAAGTCAGAGGTACATTCTTTACTCAGAGAGTAGTAAGGGCGTGGAATGCCCTGCCTGCAACAGCAGTAGACTCGCCAACTTTAAGGGCATTTAAATGGTCATTGGATAAACATATGCATGATAATGGAATAGTGTCGGTTAGATGGGCTTCAAATCAGTTTCACAGATCTGCAAAACATCGAGGGCTGAAGAGCCTGTACTGCGCTCTGTTCTACGTTCTAGATGCTGCCTGACCTGCTGAGCTTCTCCAGCAAATTTGTGTTTGCCCCTCATTTGTAGCATGCACAGTTTTTTGTTTTTTAACTTGTTTTTCTAAGCTGGATTCCAGAATCTGTAATCCTTTTTATCTCAGACAAATAAAACATTTGACTTTGACTCTATCCCAACAAACTTAAGGTATCTCTTACACACACAAGACTATATTTACATGCATTGGAGCACTAGGAGGGCCGGACAATAGATAAACAGCTTTATAGTAGCCCAATTGAAGCTGGTCAAACTGGAGTTGAGCCTGTTCTCCCTGCTCCAGATGTTCCTGTTTCTTGATCCCGATGGTCTCCCTGGAGAGTGTGAGGCTCTCCAGCAGCCGCCGGCCCCCAGCTCTGATTTGAGTGGGGTTTTCTAAAGTAGTTATCCAGGTCATTTCCGAGTACAGTGGCTTCTGTTTAGTTACTCGATGTTAATTGAATTCTGTCCCACGAAGGGTGTTACAGAAGACAGTCTTGGCCATTGCAATTTCCCCTATTGACTGAGCTTACCCTCGGAGCCCGCCTGTCTCCAAAGCAGTTCCATTGAAACTCACAAGAGACAAGAAAAAACTGCAAATGCTGGAATCACAGGTAGACAAGCAGGAGATAATAAAGTGTGAAGCTGGATGAACACAGCAGGCCAAGCAGCATCTCATGCTCCTATGTTCATCCAGCTTCACACTTTATTATCTTGGATTCTCCAGCATCTGCAGCTCCCATTATCACTAGACAAGCAGGAGGCTGGGAGAACACAGCAAGCCAGGAAGCATCTGGAGGAGAGCAGAACTCAACAGCATTCCTGAACAAGGGTAATGCCCAAAATGTTGGCTACTCTTTTCCTCCAGATGCTGCCTGGTCTGCTGTGTTTTTCCAACCTCCTCTTCGTCTCAGACGGATTGTTCCACCTGCAAGCACATAGTATTGTCTCATCATGACTCGCATACCTGTGTGGCTTGTTCCAAGTCAATGTTGCAAACTTTTGGCTTAATATCTCAGTTCCGCTGTGACATTAACACGTATTCAACGTAACCAATCAAGGGAACCATTTGTATACCTCTCTGAATGGCCTGATCCAGTTTCCAGCACACAGCTCAGTTGGCTAGTTTCCCCAGCACGACCTTCAGTTGTCCACTGTTGCCCCCAGTGTCCAAAAGAGCTGTCATTTTATTTCAAAAGGATGGTCCCAATACCTACAAAAGAGGATACAACGTTCAAGAAATTTCATCACCTGCCACCTCACGCAATCTGGTACAGTGCCCATCAAATCCTGTGGACTGAGATAACAAAATGTGGAACTGGATGAACACAGCAGGCCAAGCAGCATCTTAGGAGCACAAAAGCTGACGTTTCGGGCCTAGACCCTTCATCAGAAAAGGGGGATGGGGAGGGGATTCTGAAATAAATAGGGAGACAGGGGGAGGCAGACCGAAGATGGATAGAAGAGAAGATAGGTGGAGAGGAGAGTATGGGTGGGGAGGTAGGGAGGAGATAGTTCAGTCTGGGGAGGACGGACGGGTCATGGGGGCGGGATGAGGTTAGTAGCTAGGAAATACAGGTGTGGTTTGAGGTGGGAGGGGGGATAGGTGAGAGGAAGAACAGGTTGGGCAGGCCCAGTAATTTTATTGCAACCCCAGATGAGTGTTTATATATCACCCAGTAATTTTAAAACAACACTCCAGCTCAGTGTTTATGTAATTCCCAGCCCACATTTTATACAACCCCGTGTAAGATTGTGACAACTCCCCCAGGGCAGTGTTTATTTAACATCCACTGAGTCATCCCAATATTTATACAACCTCCAGAAACCCTGCAAATTTAGAAACTACTCAGCCTTCCAGTTCACTTTCTCTGGTAGCTCGTTCCATACACACATCACTGCCTGCGTAAAATAGTTGCCCCTCACATTCCTTTTAAATCTTTATCCTCTCACCTTAAACTTATGGAAAAGACCTGGGCACCCGAGCCATTCCCCTCAGTTTTATAAACTTCTATGAGGCTAATCCTCAGTCTTCAATGCTAGAGGGACAGTAGCCCCAGGCTATTCAGCCTCTACCTACAGGTCAAAACCTCCAACCCTGGCAACATCCTCACAAATCTTCCCTTTCACATTTAACCCTTTCATATTTAACAACATCTTTCCGATAGCAAGAAGACCAGAATTGAACACAGTATTCTGAAAGTGGCCAAACCAATGTGCTGTACAGCTGCAACATGACATCCCAACTCCTCTGCTCAATGCACTGAGCAATGAGGGCAAGCGTACCAAACGCCTTCTGCACCACCCTGTCAACCTGCAACTTCACTTTCAAGGAATTATGCACCCGCACCCCAAGGTCTCTTTGTTCAGCAACACTCCTTGGGCCCTGCTATTAATCGTATATGTCGTGCCCTGGTTTGCCCTACCAAAATGCATCGCCTCACATTCATCTAAATTCAAATCCAACGCTGCTCCTGAGTCCATCTGATCAAGCTCCCCTTGCACACAGAGATAATCTTCTTTACTGTCCACTGCACCACCAATTTGGGTGTCATTCGTAAACGTACGAACCATACTTCCTACTTTTACAGCCAAGCGTCGATATAAATGACAAAAACCCACAACCTAAATAATAGTGGGTTAGAATCATCAGATTGGATGGTCCATTCCTGTTACTATGTTACAAGGCAGCCACTGTCGCTGTGCAGACAGCTGGAGCGCATGTCCCCCCTCATGCTGTCAGAACTGAAGCTCCAGTCACATTCAGCCCCAAACAGATGGATCACTCTGCTGGAGTACACCCTGTACTGCAATTATGAGCCATTTGAAGTCACAGAACAAGAAAAATGTTGGTTTCAATACACTGCAAAAATCTGCTCCTGTTTTGAATACCTCCTCTCATCCCTAGCAACACAGGGACAGGAGTAGACCATTCGGCCCGCCATTTAATATGCTCATGGTTAATTGAACAGCTACCATTGAGCCACACTATCCCCACAATCCTTTTTGTCAACTGTATTCAAATCGAAACTCTAAAGACATCGAACGGCTGATCTTTTCCAATTCAAATACCACCATCTGTCACACTGGGACTCGAGCCAGCACCCGAGAACATTTCCTGGTCTGAGGATAGTACCAATATTCCTATTGCCTCCCCCATAGGCTGTGCTCTATAATCCATTAACTCCCTTTTCTGTCGCGAATGTCTGTTAAAAGAAAGCGTAAGACTGCGACAAACACACCGCTCTGCAGCAAGTTCCATACCTGCAGCACTACATCGAAAAAACCCACAGAAATTCTACACTCTTTCCCATACAACAATTGTAAATGTTTCATCTAAACTTAATCAAAAAGCAGAAATAGTTTCTTTAAACCCACTCTTTCAAATTCCTCCCTAAAGTTAAAGATCCCCATTTGTTGTCTTTAAACACTCCAGAGCATAAAATTCCAAACTTGGCATCATTTCCTGGCTGTAGCAGCTCCACAATCTTATTCAATGATATGGAGACATGGGTGGTATGCTGGGCTCAGTGGTTCGCACTGCCATCTCACAGTGGCAGGGATCCAGGTTCAGTTCCACTTGAGACAGGATATTAGTAAGGTGCATTCGGTAGTGAAATTGGTGTCCAATCTCGAATTTCCTGCCTTTCCAGCTTAGGGTAAACCTCATGGATTTGCACAGAAGTTAACTGATCCACAGAGCTAAATCCAACTTGCCAGAGCTGAATACAACTTGCCAGGTCAGCGGTTTCAGAATCATCTTGATAGATACAGAAAACTGCAGATGAAGTACAACAGGTCTGTTTTTTGCTTTATGTGTCAGCGGAGAGCGCAAACGCAGTCCCCCACTGCCACAAATTTTGCAGTCGAGTATCCTGCATTTGGGGACATTGCAGGCGTCAGCACACCCGGAGTGCAATGGGCTAGCCTCGTCCTGGGAGAACTTTTTTTTTATTTGAATAAATATACTTTATTCATAGAATGTGCAAAAAATAAAACATTTATACACCCACCCAGTCATGCAAGCCGCTCTGGGTTACCCAGGGGGTACGTACACCAACTAAAGGAAAAAAACAAAATACCCCGGCAGTCATCTCCCCGCACAGACCCCGTTGGCCCCCTGACCAGTTGGGGAAGGCGCCAGCTGGGCCCAGTTACCCGAACGGGCCCTTGTTTCTATTCTGGACGAGGGGTTTCATACGGTGGTCTTTCCCCACCGCGCCTTGGCAGTGGCTGCCCCAAGCTTTAGCGCGTCCCTCAGCACGTAGTCCTGGACCTTGGAGTGCGCCAGTCTGCAACACTTGGTCGGGGTCAGTTCTTTCAGCTGGGAGACCAGCAAGTTGCGGGCAGACCAAAGAGCGTCTTTCACCGCATTGATGGTCCTCCAGGCGCAGTTGATGTTGGTCTCGGTTTGCGTCACGGGAAACAGCCCGTAGAGCACAGAGTCCCGTGTCGCGGAGCTGCTCAGGACGAACCTCGACAAATACCACTGCATCCCCCTCCAGACCTCCTGCGTGTAGGCACACTCCAGAAGGAGATGTTTGACAGTCTCATCCCCCCCAGTAGCCGCCTCGAGGGCAGCGTGTGGTGGCACAGCGATTCCGGGCATGCATAAAGGATCTCACTGGCAGAGCCCCTCTCACTGCCAGCCAAGCAATGTTCTTGTGCCTGTTTGAAAGTTCTGGCGATGAGGCATTCTGCCAAACAATTTTGGCAGTCTGCATGGGGAACTACACCCTCTCCTTTTCCCGAAGGGTCTTGAGGATACTACGTGCTGACGACCGCCTGATGGCCTTATGGTCAAAGGTGTTTCCTTTCAAAAATTTCTCCACGAAGGACAGGTGGTACGGAACGGTCCAACTACTCGGAGCATTCTGCGGCAACGAGGCCAGGACCATTCTTCGCAACACCGGGGACAGGTCGAACCTCAGTAAGTAGTGACACTTGGTGTTTGCGCACTGAGGATCTACACACAGCTTGATGCAGCCGCACACAAAGGTAGCCATCAGGGAGAGGGTGGCGTTCGGTACACCCTTTCCCTCATTTTCCAGGTCTTTGTACATAGTGTCCCTGTGGACCTGGTCCATCCTCGACCCCTAAATCAAGAGGAAGATGGCCCGGGTGACCTCAGCGGCGCAGGTCCAGGGAATAGGCCAGGCCTGTGCCACATACAACAGTACCGAAACCCCCTCGCACCTGACAACCAGGTTCTTACCCGCGATGGAGAGGGACCGGAGCGTCCACCTGCCCAGCGTCTGCTTCGGTTTGGTAATACGCTCCTCCCATGTCTTAGTGCACGCCCCAGCTCCACCGAACCAAACACCCAGCACCTTCAGGTAGTCTGTCCTGACGGTGAAGGGGATGAAGGAGCGGTCGTCCCAGTTCCCGAAGAACATGGCCTCGCTCTTACCCCTATTGACTTTGGCACCCGAGGCCAGTTCAAACTGGCCGCAGATGTCCAACAGCCTACTCACCGACCGACAATCGGTGCAGAAGACGGCGACGTCGTCCATGTACAGGGAGGTCTTCACCTGAAGGCCTCTGCTGCCTGGGATAGTCACGCCCGTCAGGCTCATGTCCTTCCTGGTGGATGCGGCGAAGGGCTCCATACAGCACACAAACAAGGCAGGAGAGAGCAGGCAGACCTGCCTGACTCCAGATCTGACGGGAAAACTGTCCGATTCCCACCCGTTGATCGAGACTGCACTAACAATGTTGGTGTAGAGCAGTCGGATCCAACTGTGGATGCCCTCCCCGAACCCCAATTTGGAGAAGACGTCCCTCATGTAAGCATGAGAGACCCTGTCAAAGGCCTTCTCCTCGTCCAGGCTGACAAGGCAGGCGTCCACTCTCCTGTCCTGCACGTCGGCGATCGTATCTCTGATGAGCGCGAGGCTCTCAGCGATCTTCCTGCCCGGCACAGCACAGGTTTGGTCAGGGTGAATCACCGACTCCAGGACAGACCTGACCCGGTTGGCTATGACCTGGGCCAGGATTTTGTAGTCCATGTTCAAAAATGAAATGGGACGCCAATTCTTAATTTCTTCCCTCTCCCCCTTCCTCTTGTAAATGTGGGTGATGATGCCCTTCCTCATGGACTTGCACATTTCCCCTGCCTGAAGCGCACTATCGTACACCTCCAGCAGGTCCTGGCCGACCAAGTCCCACAGAGCAGAATACAGCTCCACCAGTAAGGCGTCGCTCCCTGGAATCTTATTCCTCTGAAAGGACTTGAGGGCTCCGGTCAGCTCGTCCAGGGATATTGGCCAGTCCAGCCACTCCCTCGTGCCGTCATCTAAGACCTCCGTAATAGACGGCAGGAATGACTCATAGGCCGTGCTGTCCGTGGGCTTCGTGTTGTACAGTCCGACATAGAAGGATCTGCTGATCCTCAAAATGTCGGGCCGAGATGACGTAACCAAGCCGTTGTCCTCCTTTAGCCGGCTAAGCACAGAGCTCTCTTTGTGCACCTTCTGTAAGAAGAAACGCGAGCACATCTCGTCCTGCTCCACCGAGCGGACCCTGGACCGGAAGATTATCCTGGATGCCTCCGCAGCGAAGAGCGAGGCTTGCTGGCCCCTCACCTCACGGAGGTCCTCTGTGACATTGACCCCCATCGACTGCAGAAGGAGCAGGTTTTGCGTCCTTTTCGGGAGTCGCGACAGATTTCCCCTCCTCTCTCTCGCCTTCTGAACACCCTTGAGGACAAAGAACCTCTTGATGTTCTCTTTCACCGTCTCCAACCAGTTGCCCGGAGACTCACAGAGGGGTTTCACGGTTCTCCAATCGGCGTACTCCCTCTTAAGCCCCTCGACGTTCTCTGGGGTCAACAGAGTCGTGTTGAGCTTCCACGTCCCCTTGCCGGCCTGCTGGTCGTCCTGTAAGTGACAGTCAGCCAGCAGGAGGCAGTGGTCAGAGAAGAACACCGGCTCGACGCCGGTGGACCTGACCGAGAACGCCCGTGACACAAACAGGAAGTCTATCCTTGAGTGGATAGACCCGTCTGGCCGCGACCAGGTGTACCTCCGCTGCGCTCCGTCTGCAGGGGTGCTGAAGACGTCGAGCAGCTTGGCGTCCTTCACCTGCCCATCAGGAATTGGGACGTGACGTCCAGTTGAATCCCCCCACCTGCTGTCCCCACACCGGATCTTCCATGTGCATCGATGATGCAGTTGAAGTCTCCGCCTAGGATGACCGGTCTGGACGTAGCCAGCAGGGGTGGAAGCCGCTGCAGGACGGCCAACTGCTCACTCCGTACCGCTGGGGCGTACACGTTGATCAGCCTCAGGGAAGCGTTCTTGTAGGTGACATCCACTGCCAGCAGGTGGCCCCCCACCACCTCCTGAACTTGAGAGATGGTGAAGTTGCGCCCCCGCAGCAGAATAGCCAGGCCCGAGGAGCAACAGTCTTTACCTCCTGACCAAATCGAAGGCCCACAGGTCCAGGCGCCCGACCATTTCCTGTACCTGCTGAGGTGCGGTATCCCGCACTCCTGCAGAAACAGGAGGTCTGCCTTAACGGTGGTCAGGTAGGCCAATGTGGACACACACCTTGCGGTGGACCTGATGCTGCGCACATTAATGTTCGTGACTCGTACCCCGATTGTGGGTAGTGACCGCGGTACCCTCCCCGAGTCCAAGGTCCAGCCCCTCCATCTGTCCCTTCTTGCCCATTGCCCGGGCAAACTGCTGGATGCTGTCTGGGCTCAGGAAACCGTCCGGGCTGCCTTCCGGGTCGCATCCCACCATCGGGGGTATGGAGGCAGGAGAGTCCGGCTCTGGGTCAGGCTGGGGACCCGCTGTTTGCTGCTTCCTGCCTGAAGGTTCCGGGGGGCCCTCCTGATGGCTACCAGGATACATGAGCATCAACTAGCCACAAAACGACATGACCCACTATCACTCAAATCCTTACACACAGATGAGGAAGGACACCACTTTGATTGGGACAACACATCCATCCTAGGACAAGCCAAACAGAGACACACACGGGAATTCCGAGAAGTATGGCATTCCAACCGGAGCTCCATCAACAAACACATAGATTTGGAACCAATCTACCATCCCCTGAGAAAAAGAACAGGAAATGACATCACCAACACAGGAAATGACAACACCAACCCAAGGAAACCTAAACAGATAAATAGAAAGTGGGACATAACACCAGCGCCTTGTCGGATGCTCAGTGTTGATGTTACCTAGAATGGTGACAGATTGTCTGGGAACGAATCTTCCAGCTCAGTGAACCTGCTTAAATCTGGAACAAAATAAAGACCCACTCTTTTGTGGACCGAGAGGAGCAGAGCGCTGTGTTGGAGGTGAAAGGAAGACGTTAGGTTGGCTGTGCACCCTTGCAACCGGTGGATCTTAATGCTGGCTTCGGCCTAACACTGGTTCAGGGGAGCAGCCAACCTGCAACGATGGCTGCGGTGAGTGCTCGTGCCCCAGGTCAGGGGGACTGGAACATCATCCGTGTTTCCGTGAAGAAGGTGGATGAAGGTGCACCTGTGGACCGCACCTTCTTTGTGAAGAGGGTCCTGCTGGACTTTTGTGTGTTCGCTGCTGCGGACATTTACTGCCTGCAGGATTTCCCTGGAGGAGGTTTCTACGATGTAACCTTCATGAGTGCCAAGCTTTGCGAGTGCTTCCTGGAGGTTTTCAAGGAGAAAGGAGGTGAGGGCCCCCTCTCTGTATTGACCGCTGTCCCACTGTTTGTGATGCCAGCGCAGAGGAGCCGTATGGTGACTGTACACATGTACAACACGCATGTGCCAGCAGTTGATGTCCTGACCTTCCTTGGAAGGTATGTGAAGGTGGAAGGGGACCTAAGCAACATCATGGACCCCTTCGGGATCTGGACCAGTAAGAGGCAGGTCAGGGTGATGCTGAGGACGGGTGTGGACAGGAACATCGTACACCCACCGTCCAGCTTCGCGATCGGCGGGAGCAAGGGCTACCTGACCTACGCAGGGCAACCTAAAGTCTGCCATGCCTGTGGTAGGTCAGGTCACGTGGCGGCCGACTGCAAAGCCACCATCTGCAGGAACTGCAGGGAGGAGGGATACCTTGCAAAGGATTGCCCACGAGAGAGAAGCTGCAACCTTTGCGGGGAAGCGGGCCACTTCTATAGGGCATGCCCGCAGCGGGGGACCACCTACGCCCAGGTCGCTGGCAGGGGCAATGCGGGGCAAGCCCCCCCGGAGGAGAGGAAGCCACCAGGGCCCTGCAAGGACCCCCCGAATGTGCCGGAGGGCCAGGTCATGCAGGAGGGCCCAGCCCTGCAGGACGGACCCGAGGCCAGCAAAGCTCCCCTGCAGGCTCCGCTCCCTCCCAACAACTCGGAGTCGATGGAGGAGGCGACAGGTGACCCAGGGGAGTGGATGACGGTCCAGAAGGCGAGGAGGAAGGCGTGCCGGAAGGCCCCAGCTGCGCAACCATCAGGCGGGCCCCAGCTCCGCAACCATCAGGGGGGCTATAAGAGCTCCTCTGACGAGGGAGATTTGGAGGAGGCCCGCCCAAAGCAGAAGCTAAAGATCTCAAGGGAGAAGGAAAGCAGCACCTCGGTTCCAGGTGACGGGAGGCATCCTGAGGCACCCTCTGACACCCAGCCATGTGCCGCTGGGGCCCTGGACGTCCCCCCGGAACCTTCAGGCGGGAAGCAGGAAACAGCATGTCCCCAGCCTGACGCAGAGCCGGACACTCCTGCCTCCATACCCCCGACTGGGGGATGCCACCCGGAAGGCAGCACGGACGGTTTCCTGAGCCCGGAGAGTGTCCAGCAGTTTGCCCGGGCAATGGGCAAGAAGGGGCAGATGGAGGGGCTGGACCTTGGACTTGGGGAGGGTACTGCGGTCACTGCCCACAATGGGGGTACGAGTTGCGAGCATTAATGTGCGCAGCGTCAAGTCAACCGCGAGATGTGTATCCACGTTGGCCTACCTGACCACCATCAAGTCGGACCTCCTGTTTCTGCAGGAGTGCGGGATACCGCACCTCAGCAGGTACGGGAAATGGTCTGGCGCCTGGATCTGTGGGCCTTCGATCTGGTCGGGGGGTAACGACTGTCGCTCCTCGGGCCTGGCTCTTCTGCTGCGGGGGCGCGACTTCACCATCTCTCAAGTTCAGGAGGTGGTGGGGGGTTGCCTCCTAGTGGCTGATGTCACCTACAGGAATGCTCCCCTGAGGCTGATCAACGTGTACGCCCCAGCGGTACGGAGTGAGCGGTTGGCCGTCCTGCAGCGGCTTCCACCCCTGCTGGCTACGTCCAGGCCGGTCATCCTAGGCAGGGACTTCAACTGCATCATCGATGCAGATGGAAGATCCGGTGTGGGGACAGCGGGTGGGGGGAGTAAACTGGACGTCACGTCCAGATTCCTGATGGGCACGGTGAAGGACGCCAAGCTGCTCGATGTCTTCAGCACCCCTGCAGACGGAGCGCAGCGGAGGTACACCTGGTCGCGGCCAGACGGGTCTATCCGCTCAAGGACAGACTTCCTGTTTGTGTCACGGGCATTCTCGGTCAGGTCCACCAGCTTCGAGCCGGTGTTCTTCTCTGACCACTGCCTCCTGCTGGCCGACTCTCACTTCCAGGACGACCAGCAGGCCGGCAAGGGGACGTGGAAGCTCAACACGATTCTGTTAACCCCAGAGAACGTCGAGGGGCTTAAGAGGGAGTACGCCGGTTGGAGAACCGTGAAACCCCTCTTTGAGTCTCCGGGCAACTGGTGGGAGACGGTGAAAGAGAACATCAAGAGGTTCTTTGTCCTCAAGGGTGTTCAGAAGGCGAGAGAGAGGAGGGGAAAGCTGTCGCGACTCCAGAAAAGGGTGCAGAACCTGCTCCTTCTGCAGTCGATGGGGGTCGATGTCACAGAGGACCTTTGCGAGGTGAGGAGCCAGCAAGCCTCGCTCTTCGCCGCGGAGGCCTCCAGGATAATCTTCCGGTCCAGGGTCCGCTCGGTGGAGCAGGACGAGACTTGCTCGCGTTTCTTCTTTCAGAAGGTGCACAAAGAGAGCTCTGTGCTTAGCCGGCTGAAGGATGACGACGGCACGGTGACATCATCTCGGCCTGATATTCTGAGGATCAGCAGATCCTTCTATGTCGGTCTGTACGACGTGAAGCCCATGGACAGCACGGCCTCCGAGTCGTTCCTGTCGTCTATCATGGAGGTCTTAGATGACGGCACGAGGGAGTGGCTGGACTGGCCGATATCCCTGGACGAGCTGACCGGAGCCCTCATGTCCTTTCAGAGGAATAAGACTCCCGGAAGCGACAGCTTACTGGTCGAGCTGTGTTCTGCTCTGTGGGACCTAGTCGGCCAGGACCTGCTGGAGGTGTACGATAGTGCGCTTCAGGCAGGGGACATGTGCAAGTCCATGAGGAAGGGCATCATCACGTTCATTTACAAGAGGAAGAGGGCAAGGGAAGAAATTAAGAATTGGCGTCCCATTTCAGTTTTGAACATGGACTACAAAATCCTGGCCCAGGTCATAGCCAAGCGGGTCAGGTCTGTCCTGGAGTCGGTGATTCACCCTGACCAAACCTGTGCTGTGCTAGGCAGGAAGATCGCTGAGAGCCTCGCGTTCATCAGGGATACGATCGCCTACGTGCAGGACATGAGGGTGGACACCTGCCTCGTCAGCCTGGACCAGGAGAAGGCTTTCGAAAGGGTCTCTCATGCTTACATGAGGGACGTCTTCTCCAAATTGGGGTTCGGGGAGGGCATCTGCAATTGGATCTGGCTGCTCTACACCAATATTGTTAGTGCAGTCTCGATCAACGGGTGGGAATCGGACAGTTTTCCCGTCAGATCTGGAGTCAGGCAGGTCTGCCCGCTCTCTCCTGCCTTGTTCATGTGCTGTATGGAGCCCTTCGCTGCATCCATCAGGAAGGACGTGAGCCTGAAGGGCGTGACTATCCCAGGCAGCAGAGGCCTTTAGGTCAAGACCTCCCTGTACATGGACGATGTCGCCGTCTTCTGCACCGATCATCGGTCAGTGAGTAGGCTGTTGGACATCTGCGGCCAGTTTGAACTGGCTTCGGGTGCCAAAGTCAAATGCGGGTAAGAGCGAGGCCATGTTCTTCGGGAACTGGGACGACTGCTCCTTCATCCCCTTCACTGTCAGGACAGACTACCTGAAGGTGCTGGGTGTTTGGTTCGGTGGAGCTGGGGCATGCACTAAGACTTGGGAGGAGCGTATCGCCAAACCGAAGCAGAAGCTGGGCAGGTGGACGCTCTGGTCCCTCTCCATTGCGAGCAAGAACCTGGTTGTCAGGTGCGAGGGGCTTTCGGTACTGTTGTATGTGGCGCAGGCCTGGCCTATTCCCTGGACCTGCGCCGCTGCGGTCACCTGGTCTGTCTTCCACTTCATTTGGGGGTCGAGGATGGACCGGGTCCGCAGGGACACCATGTACAAAGACCTGGAAAATGGGGGAAGGGGCGTACCGAACGCCACCCTTGCCCTGACGGCTACCTTTGTGTGTGGCTGCATCGAGCTGTGCGTAGATCCTCAGTACGCAAACACCAAGTGTCACTACTTACTGAGGTTCTACCTGTCCCTGGTGTTGCGAAGGATGGGCCTGGCCTCGTTGCCACGGAACGCTCCGAGTAGTTGGACCGTTCCGTACCACCTGTCGCTCGTGGAGAAATTTTTGAAGGGAAACACCTTTGACCACAAGGCCGTCAGGCAGTGGTCAGCACGTAGTATCCTCGAGACCCTTCGGGAAAAGGAGAGGGTGCATCCCGTCGTGTGGTTCCCCACATAGGCTGCCAAAGTCACTTGGCAGAATGCCTCATCGCCAGAACTTTCAAACAAGCACAAGAACATTGCTTGGCTGGCGCTGAGAGGGGCTCTGCCAGTGAGATCCTTTATGCATGCCCGGAATCTCTGCGCCACCGCACGCTGCCCTCGAGGTGGCTGCGGGGGAGAGGAGACTGTCGATCACCTCCTTCTGGAGTGTGCCTATGCGCAGGAGGTCTGGAGGGGGATGCAGTGGTATTTGTCGAGGTTCATCCCAAGCAGCTCCGTGACGCGGGACTCCGTGCTCTACGGGCTGTTTCCGGGGACGCACACCGAGACCAACATCAACTGCGCCTGGAGGACCATCAATGCAGTGGAAGACGCTCTTTGGTCTGCCCGCAACTTGCTGGTCTGCCAGCTGAAAGAACTGACCCTGACCGAGTGTTGCAGACTGGCGCACTCCAAGTTCCAGGACTATGTGCTGAGGGACGCGCTAAAGCTTGGGGCAGCTGCCGCCAAGGCGCAGTGGGGAAAGACCACCGTATGAAACCCCTTGTCCAGAATGGAAAAAAGGGCCCGTTCGGGTAACTGGGCCCAGCTGACACCTTCCCCAACTGGTCAGGGGGCCAACGAGGACTGTGCGGGGTGACGACTGCCGGGGCATTTTCTTTGTTTTGTTTATTTTTTTCTTCTTGTTTTTTTTCCCTTTAGTTGGTGTACGTACCCCCCGGGGTAACACGGAGCGGCTTGCATGACTGGGTAGGTGTATAAGTGTTTTATTTTTTGTACATTCTATGAATAAAGTATATTTTTTCAAATAAAAAAAAGTGACGAAACGTCTGAAAATGAACCTTCCAGCTCAGCGAGCAAACTCACATCTAGAAACTCAACCTGAGCTACAAATCTTCTCAAAACTCGCTATTTCTCAACAATATTTGGATGAGACATTAAACTGAGCTCACCACCTCCTGTGGCTGCTCGCTCCAGGCACTGACCACCCTCTGTGTCCAAAAAAAGGGCCTGTGATTAAGATTTAAATGGCGTTTGGGTGTGTGTCTGATTTACTCATTTACATTAATAATGAGACGTGCTTTATCATGAGACGCAGTTTATTATCGTTGAAACACAAGATGGATACATACGTGTGCCATTCTATAAATACCATCTTTCCCTTTAGTTTCCCACGTAACGTTATAGGTTTTTTTTTACATTCAGGCCCTTTGTCCCAACAAGTCTGCACCAACCCTTGGAGCAGCCAGACTCATCTCCTTGTAACCCACTGAAGCTACACATGTCTGTACACTACGGGCAATTTCCCATGGCCAATCCACCTCACCTGCACGTCTTTGCACTGTGGGAGGAAACAGTAGCGCCTGGACGAAACCCACACACACAGGGGGAGAATGCACAAACTCCACACAGACAGTTGCCTGAGGGTGGAATGGAACCTGGGCCCCTGGCGCGATGTGGCCGCAATGCTAGCCACTCAGCCACCGTGCCAAGCCAAGGGGAACGAAGACGTAACTACACTGGGTGTTGGCGTGGGAGTACTGTGCCCTGATGCATGATGTAGTTAGCTCTCCTCCCTCCATTACTGCCCTTTTAAACAATCAATAAAGATGGGCAGCTGTTGCTAACACTGCTGAGATGTGGACAGCTGTTTATTGGTGTTGGTTACACTTTCAGTTGCCCTATTGACACTCACTCCATTGATATATATGTCGGGTGTGCTTGGCTGCCTATTTCTGGTGCCCACCCACACTCTGTATACTGTGGGGAAGGAATCTTATTTTGCCTTCTGCCCATCACTTGCGTGCACACCCTAGAGGGGCAAGTGACATCTAGCCATATACGTGACACCAGGCCAAGTCCACTGGTCGAAGAAAATTAACCCCAAATTCACTGGGGAACCATCCTAAAAGAAAATTGTTTTCATTGACCGTAATGACACCGAACAGACGCAGCCAGTACTGCATTTCCGATAACTAGCCCATCGTGAATGTTGTCCATCTGCGGACACGGTACTTGCCATTGAAAAAGTGATGCACTTGGTACTTTTTTTAAGTAGAAGAACAAACAAATGCTGAAAATCTCACGACACTAGGTTATAGTCCAACAGGTTTATTCAAAAACGCAAGCTTTTGAACCTCAGCTCCTTCCTCAGTTGTAGTGTGGAAGACGAGGTATATCGACACTGAATTCATAAGCAGAAAGATAACAGCACTAAAAATGGCTCGCTAACCACCTCCTGCTCAATCTTTAACCAGTTAGAAAGGAGTCAAGACACAGGTTTCTATTGATTAAAATGCAATCTCAGACTTTCTTTCAAGTCATTGCCCCAAGATAATTAACAGTTTTATCAGTGTACACAGGAAGTAACACCTCTCTGGCATGCACTCACTCACTCACTCACTCACACAGAGCACCAGGAGCCTGGGTTCAATTCCACTCTCAGACAACTGTCTGTGTGGAGTTTGCACATTCTCCCGGTATCTGCGTGGGTTTCCTCCGGGTGCTCCAGTTTCCTCTTACAGTCCAAAGATGTGCAGGCGAGGTGGATTGGCCATGGTAAATAGCCCTAGCGGCAAGGGACGTGTAGATCTGCTTGGTTATAAGGGGATGGGTCTGGGTGGAATACTCTGAGGATCAGTGTAGACTTGTTGGGCCGAAGGGCCTGTTTCCACACAATTAGGATTCTGTGATCTGACTCCAGATTCAATCACAGACTGATTCTAAACAAAGCCTCACACCTAAAGTGCATTGTCTGACTTGAGATGTCACCTTTCGTGTACACTAATAAAAACTTTAATTTTCTTGGGGCAATGACTTGAAATAAATTCTGGGATTTGTATTTTAATCAGTAGAAACTGGTGTCTCCTTTCTAACTGATTAAAGATTGAATGGGACGTAGTCAGCCAGTCAATTTTAGGGTTTTTAATCTTTCTGCTTTTATAAATTCTGTGTTGGTATACTTCCTCTTCCACAAGACACCTGAGGAAGGAGCAGAGCTTTGAAAGCTAGTGTTTTCTATAAACCTGTTGGACTATAACCTGGTGTCATGTGATTTTTGAGCTTGTCCACCCCAGCCCAACACCGACATTTCTACAAATAAAGTAAATGTTGCACCAGTTAGTTGCTGGGCTCCGAAAACAAAAACTTCCAGGTTTTAACAAGCATCTGTGCAATTGGAATCTTTGTTTTTAGAAAGACAGCCACAAAGGTGTTTTAGATGGAGCTACAGTTTTGCTTCAAGCACCAGGATGTCTTGCTGATGCTGTTCAGGGGGGTGACCTCCTCTCGGTCTTTGAAGTTGGGTGCCACTCTTCATCACATCATTGTGTTGGGAGGAAATTTTTGGCCCACCCCTCGCCGAACTCCAGGCAACAATTGAGGAGCTTCCAGACTGAATCCACGGCATCAGGTGGGAGGAATGCACTACCTCACAGAGGATTGCAGCACGGAAAGAGGCCCATTGGTGCAACCTGTCCATGCTGCCCAGTTTTCACAGCCCCATTTTCCTGTGTTTGGTCTGTATCCCTCTACACCCATCCCATCCATGTACATGTCCAAATGTCTCTTAAATGACAAAATTGTGCTTGCCTCCCCGCTATCTTTGGCATCCCATTCCAGACACTCACCAGCCTCTGTGTGAAAAAAAAATGCATCTTTGAACCTTTTGTATCTCTCCCCTCTCACCTTACATCTAGTTTCAGGCTCCCCTACTTTGAGAAAATGTTGCTGGCTAGCTACCTTATCGATGCATCTCACAATTTTATAGACATCTGTAAAGTCACCGCCCCCCTCCCCAGTCTCTTACACTGCAGTGAACAAAGTCCCAGCCTCATCATCCTCTCCTTGTAACTCAAACTTTCCAGTCCAGGTAGCATCCCAGTAAATCTTTTCTGCCCTCTTTCTAGATCGTAAAACAACGTAACATGACAAGAACTACTTTCGCTCCATCAAATGGAAGGGACCCACCATCCCTGGCCTTGTCAAGAACTGACCTGGGTGCCCTCGTTGGCTTCAGTCCGTTGGTCAGGGCTAACACCGAGGTGGAATGAGCAGGTTTATCTCCATCATCACATTTGCTCCTTTTGCACGTCACTTCAAAGCTACACTCGCTCGTTCTTGCTCCTTTTAGATTGGGAACAGTTTCTCCTTTCCTACTCCAAAGATTCTGCTCCTGGCCTTGAAAACCCTCTGCCAGGTCTCCTTTTGGCCTTCCTTCTCTCCAAAGAGAGGCGCCCCTTCAGTCTATCCCCGTGCGGGAAGATCCTCATCCACGAAGCCAGGCAGAGGGAGAGAAGAGAATCATTGCTACAGCAGACTGACACCGAATGGCCACATACGGTTTATTTAATCCTCATCTGTCTGCTGGGAGCTCCCACTTTATTCTAGAGTTAGGGTGTGTTGAGGTTGCTCTCACCATCTTTCTCCATACACCCTCCTCTACCTCCATTCAGTCCCTGGAAGGGCGAAATGCTGTACTAACGTGTTGAGTTTGAGAATGCTTAATGCAAGACCTTCCTTAGCGTTTTACAGTCACTGAATTATTTTTCTGTGCTCCCTTTAGGAAGGACTGTGGGGACAGTTCACAGACAGCAAGATCCCAAAAGCAGCAACATACAGACAGGGTGGTTAAGAAAAGGCATTTAGCACGCTTGCCTTCATTGCTAAATCCTTTGAGCATAGGAGTTGGGGCATCATGTTGAGGTTCACTTCATCAGGGGCTCCACTGATAATGATATCTAGCATGGTGATGAAACATCTCAATGAGAACAAGCCAGCTCAGCGAGCAAGTGAACAATCTCATCCAGAACCCGAGCTACATATCTTTGCCAAAACTTTGAACTAGTGGGCATCTTTTTAAGGTGAGGAGAGAGAAATTTAAATAAGGCATGAGGGTAATGTTTTTACACTGTGTTATCTCTACAGTGAAAAGTCCAATGAAAAAGTGGAATGAGCTTCCAGAGGGTGGGTACAGTTACAATATTTAAAAGAGATTTGAATAAGTATATGGCTAGGAAAGGTTTGGAGGGATGTGGGCCAAGTGAAGGCAGGTGGGACTAGTTCAATTTGGGATTATGTACAGCATGGACTGATTGGTCTGAAGGGCCTGTTTCCATCCTATATGATTCTACATTGACTTCACCAGTGCAGATCCTGTGTCTCCTTCTCACTGTCTCCTCTCCGCCTCTCCCTGTTTCGTTCACTAGCAAAACGCCCCCCAGCCCCATCCCCCACTTTTGTCTCTCTGCTCTTCTTTCCGCCCCTTGTGGAAAAATGGATATTCTCACATAGGTCAATGTGTGCGATCCAAACTTTGAAAACTATGTTCAAAATACACAGCGAGGTCAACGTCAGATTTCCACCTTTCTCCTTCTTTTAAATAACAGCACAAGAACAAATTGTTAACCATTGAATATTTTGTGTTGACAATTTACATTTCCATTGCTCCTTGGGAAATATCTCAAAGTGCTCTCTGAATCTGGTTTGGCAGCTCACTCCCACCTCCTGACTGAGGTAACACAGTTCAACTTGACTTGTGCTTTACAATTTGATTTCTAAGATGGCACCAGAGCATGGCGATTCTGATAGAGCTCTCTTAAGCAGGTCATCCTCTCATATTTTTAATTTTCTTTTGTCAGACTTTTGAATGTACCTCTCATATATTAAAGCTGAACTCTCTCTGTGTCTTCTCTGTAGCTGTAACACTATATTCTGCATTCTGTTCTATTACCCTGATGTGCTTATGTAAGGTATGATTTGTCTGGTTAGCGCACAAAACTATACTTTTCACTGTAGAGATAACACAGTGTGGAGCTGGAGGGATACAGCAGGCCGAGCAGCATCAGAGGAGCAGGAAAGTTGACACTTCGGCTCGGGACCCTGCTTCAGAAATTTCCGGAGCTGAAATGACCTGCTCCTTCGATGCTGCTTGGCCTGCTGTGTTCATCCAGCTCCACCCTGTATCTCGGTACATGTGACAATAATAAATTAAACCAAAATGGAAAGGCTTTGGAATTCACTATAGAATATCCCGTCACTGACATGCTTTTGCTCCAACATTCCTGGTGAATGCATGTTACTGGTGGATTCATTCGATGCTGGCCGTGCCAGTGAAGATCAAAGAAACTGCAGGAATTCTTTGACCTGTCGGAGATAATTATCACTTGGCACTTGTGTGGCACTGATATTTCTTACCACTTCTTAGTCCAAGCCTGATTTTCTGTTTTGCTGCATGTAGCCAGGGCTTGCTGTGAACAGTACTGAATAATTGTTAACCAAGAGCAAACTGCTCCCCCTTTCTGATCTTAAGATAGAGGGGAAGGTCGTCGATGAAGAGGGCAAAGGTGACTTGGGCTAGGATGTTACCCGGAGGACCTCGAGAAAGATACTCAAGACTGAGATAATTAGGCTGCACCAACCACAGCCTTTGTGCTGGGAATGACCCAGAACCAGCAGGGAGATTCCAACAACTTAAATTTTACTCGTTCTTACACCTATACCTATCTATGCCCTCTAGAGGGTGCTGTGCTACACTGTTCTGCCTGTAGCATTTTCGCATGGTGACTCCCCATGGTTTCATGAACTGCTTTAGGAAATAAGCGATGAACTTTTCAAGAATTCAGAGGCTTTACTGTATCCACACTTTTTTTTAAAATGAAGTTAAGCCTCTTCACTCATTTTTTCGAGTCATTTACTGCCATCATCCCTCACCTGGCATGAACCTGCTTGATCTCGTCCAGTGAGTTTGAACCATTTTGTAATCCAGCGAGAGGAGGTTCTTGTCTTGTAGAAAATTTGTCTGAGATGTATGTGATGGATTTGTTACGGGTCTATGAGGAAGATCCAGATGGTTGATCGCACACCTTTAAGATTCTAAGCGGCTCTTCTCCCAAGTCTGCACAACAGGATTTAAGGCACATTGTTAACCCTCTCAGAGTATGGCGTCTTTGTACAACAACTCATAGCTGCCTCCTATTTCTGCCCTCTAAGATTTGCCCGAGTGAGCTCATCTGTAAGCACATCTCCCGCTTAAGCACCTATACCAATCGCACTCTTGATTCTTGCACATTTGTCAAATTTTTGTTTTGCTGAAGAAGGTTTCTGACCTGAAATGTCAGGGTTCCTTCTTCTCTGATGCTGCCTGGCCTGCTGTGTTCCTCCAGCTCCACAACGTGTTAATCCAAAGTCAAGTACTCGATTACTAAATCTTGCAATTTAGTATTGGAAAGGCTGAAATGTCATCGGTCCCTGGTATAAATGCCGTTGCCTAATGACTGCCTTTGTCCCACTCCCTGGCAATTCTCTGAGGCAGTAACAGTCACCTTCCAACCTCAGTATCATATTTGGCCCAGAGATGTGCTTCCAAACACGTACCTACTCCCTGACTGAGGCCGACTGCTACTAGACCAGAATAGGTGAGACCAGTTGATACATGACAACTGTGGTCAGTAGTCCAACATTAATTGCCGTAATTTTCAAACCCAACCCCACCCCCATCACTAACAAACCTCCCACAGGTATCAATTCAAACTGGTTGATAGAAATCCAAACTGGCAAAGTTCATATTGACCTGAGACATGACACGTTCTCCCTTTACACATAAAAGCAAAGATGCATATTTGACAAAAGGCCGTATGAAATGATAGCCACTTCTCTCTCCATTGGTGCTACCCATCCTATTGGTTAGACCCTGCATTTTATGTTTTTAATTTATAAAATGTTGTCATGTTGCGCCTTTCACCACCTCAACGTGTCTCAAAATACCTCGCAGGCGACTCAGGCAGACTTACTTTGTTCATAGAATTCCTATAGTGCGGAAACAGGCGTTGCTTCTGGGATTTTTTTCTTCGCAGACACTGCCAGAGCTGCTGGGCTTTCTCCAGCACCTTCTGTCTTCAACATTTGCGATGATTCTGACAATAGTGGAGCCTGATTTCCACAGCACTATCACGGTGAGATGTGACAATACAGTCCGCCATTCATTTCTCAGCTTTGTAAAGCTGGCCTTGCCCTCGAGGCTTCCGAACTTTTACTCCTGTTCCTATCTTTTTCCAGTTTTACAGTGACGGCACATCAAACTGAATTTATCAAGGATAAATCTAGGAAATAGGATGGATGAGCTGAAAGCATAGATAGGGATATATGAGGCTATGGTATCATCGCAGTGACTGAGACTTGGCTGAAAGAGAGGCAGCATTGACAGGTCAACATTCCTGGTACTAAGGTATTCTGATGTGGCAGAAAGGGGAAAGCAGACGAGGGGCAAGGAATGCACTATCGATCAAGAAATCACATCGGAATGAGAAGTAATGATATCTTGGAAGAATTAGAAAATGGGATGACTGAGTTAAAGTTAAAAAAAGGCAAACATGCTCTTGGGTGCGTACTATGGCCCCCCTCCCATTGCTCCAAACAGTCATCATCTCAGATAATAAAGTGTGGAGCTGGACGAACACAGCAGGCCAAGCAGCATCTCAGGAGCACAAAAGCTGACGTTTCAGGCCTAGACCCTTCATCAGAGAGGGGGATGGGGTGAGGGTTCTGGAATAAATAGGGAGAGAGGGGGAGGCGGACTGAAGATGGAGAGTAAAGAAGATAGGTGGAGAGGAGAGTATAGGTGGGGAGGTAGGGAGGGGATAGGTCAGCCCAGGGAAGACGGACAGGTCAAGGAGGTGGGATGAGGTTAGTACGTAGGAGATGGAGGTGTGGCTTGAGGTGGGAGGAAGGGATGGGTGAGAGGAAGAACAGGTTAGGGAGGCAGAGACAGGTTGGACTGGTTTTGGGATGCAGTGGGTGGAGGGGAAGAGCTGGGCTGGTTGTGTGGTGCAGTGGGGGGGGAGGGGACGAACTGGGCTGGTTTTGGGATGCGGTGGGGGAAGGGGAGATTTTGAAGCTGGTGAAGTCCAAATTGATACCATTGGGCTGCAGGGTTCCCAAGCGGAATATTAGTTGCTGTTCCTGCAACCTTCGGATGGCATCATTGTGGCACTGCAGGAGGCCCATGATGGACATGTCATCTAAAGAATGGGAGGGGGAGTGGAAATGGTTTGCGAATGGGAGGTGCAGTTGTTTATTGCGAACCGAGAGCAGGTGTTCTGCAAAGCGGTCCCCAAGCCTGCGCTTGGTTTCCCCAATGTAGAGGAAGCCACACCGGGTACAGTGGATGCAGTATACCACATTGGCAGATGTGCAGGTGAACCTCTGCTTAATGTGGAAAGTCATCTTGGGGCCTGGGATAGGGGTGAGGGAGGAGGTGTGGGGGCAAGTGTAGCATTTCCTGCGATTGCAGGGCAAGGTGCCGGGTGTGGTGGGGTTGGAGGACAGTGTGGAGCGAACAAGGGAGTCACGGAGAGAGTGGTCTCTCTGGAAAGCAGACAGGGGTGGGGATGGAAAAATGTCTTGGGTGGTGGGGTCAGATTGTAGATGGCGGAAGTGTCGGAGGATGATGCGTTGTATCCGGAGGTTGGTGGGGTGGTGTGTGAGAACGAGGGGGATCCTCTTTGGGCGGTTGTGGCGGGGGCGGGGTGTGAGGGATGTGTTGCGGGAAATGCGGGAGACGCGGTCGAGGGCGTTCTCGATCACTGTGGGGGGAAAGTTGCGGTCCTTGAAGAACTTGGACATCTGGGATGTGCGGGAGTGGAATGTCTTATCGTGGGAGCAGATGCGGCGGAGGCCGAGGAATTGGGAATAGAGGATGATATTTTTGCAGGAGGGTGGGTGGGAGGAGGTGTATTCTAGGTAGCTGTGGGAGTCGGTGGGCTTGAAATAGACATCAGTTACAAGCTGGTTGCCTGAGATGGAGACTGAGAGATCCAGGAAGGTGAGGGATGTGCTGGAGATGGCCCAGGTGAACTGAAGGTTGGGGTGGAAGGTGTTGGTGAAGTGGATGAACTGTTCGAGCTCCTCTGGGGAGCAAGAGGCAGCGCCGATACAGTCATCAATGTAACGGAGGAAGTGGTGGGGTTTGGGGCCTGTGTAGGTGCAGAACTCCACATTAAGCAGAGGTTCACCTGCACATCTGCCAATGTGGTATACTGCATCCACTGTACCCGGTGTGGCTTCCTCTACATTGGGGAAACCAAGCGCAGGCTTGGGGACCGCTTTGCAGAACACTTCCGCTCGGTTCACAATAAACAACTGCACCTCCCAGTCGCAAACCATTTCCACTCCGCCTCCCATTCTTTAGATGACATGTCCATCATGGGCCTCCTGCAGTGCCACAATGATGCCACCCAAAGGTTGCAGGAACAGCAACTCATATTCCACTTGGGAAGCCTGCAGCCCAATGGTATCAATGTGGACCTCACCAGCTTCAAAATCTCCCCTTCCCCCACCGCATCCCAAAACCAGCCCAGTTCGTCCCCTCCCCCCCCACTGCACCACACAACCAGCCCAGCTCTTCCCCTCCACCCACTGCATCCCAAAACCAGTCCAACCTGTCTCTGCCTCCCTAACCTGTTCTTCCTCTCACTCATCCCTTCCTCCCACCCCAAGCCGCACCCCCATCTACCTACTAACCTCATCCCACCTCCTTGACCTGTCCATCTTCCCTGGGCTGACCTATCCCCTCCCTACCTCCCCACCTATACTCTCCTCTCCACCTATCTTCTTTTCTCTCCATCTTTGGTCCGCCTCCCCCTCTCTCCCTATTTATTCCAGAACCCTCACCCCATCCCCCTCTCTGATGAAGGGTCTAGGCCTGAAACGTCAGCTTTTGTGCTCCTGAGATGCTGCTTGGCCTGCTGTGTTCGTCCAGCTCCACACTTTGTTATCTTGGATTCTCCAGCATCTGCAGTTCCCATTATCACAGTCATCATCTCAGTTAGATTTAGGATAGTTGTCGAAAACAGTAAGCATAGGCCAGCGGTATAAATTCTAAGCTGGAAAAATTTTGCTTGGATGAGATAATGATTTGGCCCAAGTGCACTGCATACGGAGAAAATGGTGTCAGCGCAGAAGGGGGCATTCAAGGAGGAAATAGTGAGTGTACAGGACAAATACACTCCCGTGGAGACTTACTGTTGTCAAAGAAGGAATTGATCAACCCATTTTAAAATAGCTGCACAAATGGAAGGCACAGTTATATTGTAAGAGTATTTTGGGATGAGTGGAGGCTACCTAAGCTTCAGCAACTACAATGTCTTTAATAAACTGAAGAGAAGGTTATCTATGAGTGTAATGATACCTTGATCAGCCAAGAAGTGGCAGATGGAATTTAATTTTGATAAATGCGAGGTGCTGCATTTTGGGCAGATAGGCCAGGGCAGGACGTATACAGTTAGTGTTGGGGCCCCAGGGACTGTTGGTGAACAGAAAGACCTAGGGGTTTAGGTACATAGCTCCCTGAAAGTGGCGTCACAGGTAGACAGGGTGGGAAAGTAAGTGTCTGGCATGCTTGCCTTCATTTAGTAAAGTAGTCATGATGTCATGTTACTGTATAAGACATTGGTGAGGCCACTTGTGAAGTACTGCGTACAATTTAGTTTGTCATGCTATAGGAAGGCTGTTGTTAAACCTGAAAACGTGCAGAAAAAAAAGTTACATGCATGTTAGAAAGACTAGAGCGTTTGAGTTGTCAGGAGATGCTGAATAGTCTAAAACTTTCGCCCCCACCGAAAGTCAGAGGCTGAGGGGTGACCTTCCAGAGGTTTACATATCATAACGGGCATAGACAAGGTGAATAGCCAAGGTCTTATTCCCAGGTTAGGGGAGTTCAAAATTGGAGGGCACAGGTTTATGGTGAGAGGGGAAAGACTTGAAAAGGGGACTGGGGGGCAACTTTTTCCACAGAGTGGGTGGCAGGTGTATGGAATGAGCTGGCAGAGAAAGACAGAAAGGTTTAAGAGGGAGGTGGGTCAAACGTGGGCCAACAGGACTCATTCAATCTGGGAAATTTGCTCGGCCTGGTTGTGATGGACCGAAGGGTCTGTTTGAGTGTTGTATGGCTCTATAAACCTTCAACCTGATTATGAGCAGCACAGCGTCCAAACCAGAGAGTGTGCAGGTTTGAATTGTGAGTTTAGTGTCAAATTAGGGATAAAGTGAAAGGGAAGGAAATGAAACAACACAGTGTGGAGGGAACACAGCAGGCGAGGCAGCAGAGGAGCAGAAAAGTTGACTTTCAGGTCCCCTCCTGCAGAAAAAAAAAATCTTACGAGCTCGAAGGGAAGGAAATGAAACAAAAACAAAAAAAAACAGAAGTTTCTGGAAAAGCTCAGCAGGTCTGGCAGCATCTGTGGAGGAGAAAACACAGTTAACGTTTCAGGCCTGGTGACCCTTCCTCAGAACTGATGGTGGCTGGGAAAACGTCAGTTTATATGCAGAAAATAGGGAGGTGGGTGGGGTAGGGAGTAACTGATAGAATAGATCCCAAAGAGAGAGAAAGACAGTTGGATAGACAGAGATGTTGATAATGATCTGGATGGGAGGGTAAATAGTTGTTAATGGGAACTGTTAGTGACTGACAACAGGGGGTGTGTAATGGCAGGCTATGTGGTGACAAGGCCTGGTGTGTGGGGTGGGGGACTGGGACATGGGAGAGTTTAAGCCCTAAAATTATTGAACTCAATATTCAGTCCAGAGGGCTGTAGGGTCCCCAAGTGGAAAATGAGGTGTTGTTCCTCCAGCTTACGTTGGTCTTCACGGGAACACTGCAGCAAGCCAGAGATAGAGGTGTTGGCCAGGGAACAGGGTGGTGTGTTAAAATGGCAGGGAACAGGTAGTTCAGGGTTTCGTTCTGTGAACAGAACGTAGATGTTCTGCAAAGCAGTTGCCAAGTCTATGCTTTGTTTCCCCAGTGTAGAGAAGACCATGCTGAGCACCACTGTGAAATGAAATGTGAGCTCTGAAGAAGGGCTACATCAGACTCAAAACATAAATGCTGTTTTTCTCTCTTCAGAGGTTGCTTTACCTGCTGAGTTTCTTAAGCATGCTCAATGTGTTTCAGGAAGCAATAAAAAAGTGAAAGTAAAACTGTTTTTCTTTTCCTCTTAGAAGTTTCAATTCCCCTGACCATACCCATTCTTTACAGTTGAGGCAATAAAAATGGCAACTTTCAGTCACAAAGGCATTACAAAATGAAAGGTCACAGGCTAGTCAAAAAAAGACTGAAGTGGACAAGCCCAAGTTTATGTGACTAGGTTAGTTTGTAGCTACTGTGCAAATAGAGGAATGTTAATTCATTCAGACCATTTGAAATTTGAGTCAGGGATTGGCGGTGCACCACATTGCTTTCTCCACATCGCTACTCACGAAAAGTAATTTCAAATCCAGTTTGCAACCAAACAAGTGAGCAGTATTTGTCTTGTTTATTTGTACACAGATCTCCAACTTAAATACAATAAATAGGCCGTCCAAAAAATACAATTACTTTAAATATGACAATGTATCAAAATAAATTAAATTACTTCAATGAACCAATTACAAGTCTGAAAAATTCCATAGTTTGTTTCTCGTACCACAACAGTGAATTGCAACATTGGGACTAATCCCATTAAAGCCCAGAGCCGTAAGCAAACTACAGTGCTGTGGGAAGAACTGTCATCATGATTGATACCAGGAACAGTTAGTTTCTGTCTGGAGGACAGATATCATCAAGGGAGACTGTGGTTACACCTAGTTTCATGTCTGAGAGGTTCCAGACAGTCATTAACCCATTTCACCTTTAATATTTGGAAGTCAGATGTGAGGACATTTGCTTAACTGCTACTAGACGGTCATTGTTGCCTAGGCAGTGCTAATCAGGAGGATGGGATTGGGAGGGTTTAGCAAGTCATGGAGTGGTGGCTTCCAGTCTTTTCATTGACTCTAAGCTTCATTCTTTGTCATGATTTAGGGGAGGTTTCAAACAGGTTACCATTCAAGTAATGAGATCGTAATTAGTTCCTACTCGAGCACTGTTTTAATACAGACAATACGTCACCTAATTAGCCTACAACACTTCCGGGTGGATTTCTTTTGCACAGCCAATCTGACTAAGGTTCTTGTGAACTGTTACCGTCGCAAGACTAGTGTTGCAGAAACTGCAAGGGCGACTAAGTTAAAGATATTCCAAGCGTAGTTAAAGTAATTTACAGGCATCATCTCTAAGAATCAGCCCACCACTTCCTTCGTTATCATGTAGTTTTTTAAGCTACTAAAGGCAGTGGTTTCCATTTTATTGATCACCATTTCCAACTTTCAGACAACTCACAAGCAGAGAGGCTACAATCTGAGACCTCCTTTGCGGTGGATTGATAATTATGGACCTTCTTTGGAATAAGACCTCAAAATTTCTTGAACAATTTAACTGCTGCACATAAAGCTCACGACTGCCCTGTAGAAGGGTCATGCATGAAATTTAGCCAGGAATGTCTGCCAGTGGGTGAACATTGGTGATGCGAAGATGGTTTTCAGGCCAATTAGATGTGGCGTGGTTACATCACCATATGAAACCTCCAGGAATAGGATCAAACTCTACGGCTCTTGCTGAAAATCACTAACACCAACTTAGATGCAACCCCCCCCAGCTGCCTTGCCTACTCACTGCATGGTTGCAAGATGTTTCACAGCTCTTTCTTGACTTCTGCAGGCAGCATTCCCCCACCGAAGCAACCATGGTTTGGAGGTCATAGAGTGCCAGTCTGCCAACTTCACCTGTTCACCCAGCAAGGGGTACATTGCAAAATTATAATAAACAACCTGCTCAAGCATGTTATGATCTGAAGGAGTTGGGACTTGAACCCAGTCCTCCTGGCTCACAGTTAGGGACACCATCACTGTACCACCAGGGAAAGGTGCAGTGTGATGTGCCAGTCAGATCTGGGTGAGGAGAGAAGCCACTTGTATTTAGCCTCAGCCTCCCTATCACTGCACCCACATCAGGAACAACAGTCAAGTCTTTGGCATGGCTAGGGATCAGGCTGTTGAGGGAGGGGAAACCAGGCAGGCCGATGACTCAGTGACAGAAGTGAACAGGCAGAGAGCGGTTTCCAAACCAGGTTGGGAACTGGCCCCCCCCCCCGAGAGCCGAGGAGGTGAACGTCAAACAGTACTGACTGTGTTGTTACCCGCAGCTCCTTGTGGCACAGTCAGTATGCAAATGGAAGCAGAATCCAACTTCAAGGCTAGCCCAGCTGGCAGGGAGGGTTCACTCCTGGTCTCCAGCTGCAGAGTCTCAGAAACCAGATTGGCCTCCTCTTCCTCAGTCTCTGTAGTACTATACACCTGCAGGATAACAATGGATAGCAGCACCAGGAAAAGCCTCTTAGCCAAGTCTATCCTGGTGGGATGGGACTTCCGAGACTGTGGAGCGAAAAGAAGGAGAAAGCTGGTTAATGGCAAGGTATGATCGAGAACACTCCTCCGAATGCAAAGCAAGAATGTTGAGTTGGTGCTGAGATTCCAGCACAGATTTTTTGTTAATTTTGCATCAGAAGTATTGGCTCAATGTTAATCTTAATCCAAGTGATAGCATTGAATAGAAGATGAGCACAGCAGGCCAAGCAGCATCAGAGGAGCAGGAAGGCTGACGTTTTCGCCCCTGACCCTTCTTCAGAACAAGCGTCTGGGCCCAAAACGTCAGCCTTCCTGCTCCTCTGATGCTGCTTGTCCTGCTGTGTTCATTCAGCTCTACGCCTTGTTATCTCAGATTCTCCAGCATCTGCAGTTCCTACTATCTCTGGATTGAATGGAAACTTGGTTTTAAACCCCATCCATTCAGCTGCATATGCTCAAAATAAATTAGTTTTCATATTTATTTATAAAGTGCTGGGCCAGCATATATTGCCCTTTCCCTTGAGAAGGTGGTGGTGATCTGCCTTCTTGAACTGCTGTAGGAACACCCAGCTGTTAGGAAGGGAGTTCCAGGGTTTTGACCCAGTGACTGTGAAAGACAGTGCAGGACATGTTTGCTGGGCAAAAACAAAGTTGCTGGAAAAGCTCAGCAGTTCTGGCAGCATCTGTGAGGGAGAAAACAGAGTTGTTGTTTCATTTCAGAACAGACCCTTCTCGGGAAGGGTCACTGGACCTGAAATGTCCTGATTTACAGCACCCGCAGTTCTTTTGGTTTTTATTAGGTATTTGCTGGGGACTCTCTTGTGTCTCTCTGATGAGCTCTCTCATGTTCTTGCTTAGGATGTGGTCTCTGGTCATTAGTCAAACTCCAGTGTTTGATTGTTTCCTACTGTACAGAAGTGAACTGTGTATATATTTCCAACTCAAGATGGTGAGTAGCTTGGAGGGGTGTTGCAAATGGTGGTCCCATGTATCTGCTGTCCTTGTCCTTCTAGATGGAAGTTGTTGTGGGTTTGTAAGGTACAGTTTGAGGATCTTTGGTGAATTTCTGCAATTCATCTTGTAGATAGTAGACACTACTGTTACGGAGTGGATATTTGTGGATGTGGTGCCAGTCAAACAGGCTGCTTTATCATGGAAGGTGTCATGCTTCTTGAGTGTTGTTGGGGCTGCCCCCATCCAGACAAGTGGGGAGTATCCCATCACACTCCTGATTTATTCCTTGTAGATGGCCAACAGGCTTTGGGGAGTCAGGAAGCGAGCTACTCACTGCAGGATTCCTAACCTTTGACCTGCTCTTGCAGCTACTGTGCTTTTGCACGAGTCCAGTTACATTTCTAGTGAACATTCACCCCCAGGAAGCTGGGGGAGTCAGCAACGATAACAAGACTGAAAATCAAGGGACAATAGATTTTTTATTAGCAATCTATATTGCTGACAGCTTGCTCTCACTCTCTCGACCCTTCCCCATCTCCAATATAAAAGACATTTATACTTTCTCCAATTAAACGCCGTTCCCTTCTCTAACTCGCTTCTCTGTTGACTGAGTTCATTGCTCATCCGAACAACTGCCGAGAGACTGAAACAGCAAGTTTGCCATCTGGTTAAATTCTCACCTGTGTTTTCAGAAGCGTTCTATAGCCTTGCTCCACAAATTTCTACCTCTGCAATCATATAATGTCGACAGCATGGGAGCGCCAAGCCACCAATGAGGATCTCACTCCGATCCACCCGATCCTTGTATTGCCCGTGGCTGACTATCTAACATGCATAAGACTGTGGGAGGAAACCCAGGCTGAACGCACAAACACACGCTATTCAGTCGCCCGAGAGTGGAATCGAACTCAGGACCCTGGCGCTGAGAGAGCAGTTACTAATCGCTGAGCCACCCTCTCCAACCGGGGCGCCTCTCTCATACTGGGGCGCTCCTCTCATACTGGCTTCGTGTCCTGCCCTAGTTTGAACCTCTTGGAGGGCGAGCCTTCATGAAGCTACCGGTTTCGGAATTTCCTCACAAACCTCTCCGATCCTCCTTTAAGACGCTCCTGCAGACCTAGGAGCCTTTGCACTACCTTTGGTAATCTCACCCAAAAGGTCCTCTCGTGCCGTGTCGCCTCGGCTTTGCTTCTCTGAAGGCGCTACATAAATGCAGAGCGGAGTGAGACACCAACACACCCCCGGGCAAGCCTTCCCACATCAGTGCGTCCGAAAACAGACAGAACGACATTCCTTCAGTAACAGTTAGGATTCTTACCTGGTATATCGGATAAAGGACCTTCAACGAGCGCCTCTTGGCTTTGCTGCTGGGTTTGTGCAACGGGATCGGATCGAAGGTAAAGATCTCCGGTTCGGTGCTCCTCCTGGTGCTGAAGCTGTAACTCTGCCCTACCGGGAGAGGCGGTGGGAGACTGGTAGACGGCATCGCTCACTGAACCCTACACACAAGTTCTGGCCCACCCAGTCCCGCAACTCCACATCTACAGACAGCAGCACCTCCTGAACCAGCAGAACCTTTATATACGATCTCCTCTGAGAGACTGATTGGCCAGCGGCCGTCCCAAACCCCACCTTCCCTTTTTGTTCTGATGGTAAACGATGAGAAAGGTCAGCTTTTGGGGAGGGAGAGGTTTCCTGCATCTGAGAGCAGCAGGTGTTTGCTGGGCAAAAAAACCAAAATTGCTGGAAAAGCTCAGCAGGTCTGGCAGCACCTGTGGAGGAGAAAACAGAGTTAATATTTCGTTTCAGCACAGGCCCTTCTGAGGAAGGGTCACCGGACCCGAAGCGTTCACTCTGTTTTTTCCTCCACAGGTGCTGCCAGACCTGCTGAGCTTTTCCAGCAACTTCGTTCTTGTCCTGATTTACAGCAATCGCAGTTCTTTTGGTTTTTATTCGGTATTTGCTGGGGACTGTCTTGTGCCTCTCTGACCAGCTCTCTCATTTGACCTTGCTCAGGATGTGGTCTCTGGTCAATAGTCAAACGCGACTGTTTGTTAGTTTCCTACTGTACAGAAGCGAACTGTATATATGCACAAAGATATTTTAATGAATATATATTTGAAATTTAAAAAAATTGTTGCCCTTGCTCTAGTGGGCAATTAAGAGTCAATGAAGGAATCTCTCTCACAATTAAAAGCTAATTCTAATTGTACCTTCCAAGAGAAGCAGCATTTAACTTGCACCTAGAACAAACGGCGAAGATCCAACACAGGAACAGGCCCCTCAGTCCACCAAGCCTGAGCCAGACATTTTGCCCTTTTAATATGAAACTGTCTTCACTTACATGATCAGTCTGTTTGTATTGCCTTCCTATTCGTGTATTTGTCCAGGTGCTCCTTGAATGCTGCTGTGTGTCTGCTTCCACCACCTTCTCTGGCAATGTATTCCAGGTACTCACCATCCTTTGTGCAAAAAACTTGCCTCACGCATCTCTTTTAAACCCCATCCACCCCTTCCCTCCCCCCAACCTTGTACATTGAACCTGTGTCTCCTGGTAATTGATGCCTGTGCCCTGGGAAAATGTCTCATCATATCCATTCTATCCATTTCATTCACAATCTTATAAACTTCTTTCAATCTAGTCTCCTGTATTTGCTGCTTACAATACAGTCTTCCTTTAAACTGGCAAGACTAAACACAGGCTGGGGTGTCTGCATTACGGTACATTCTGTCCATAAGAATGACCCTGGCATCCCTTTTGCTTCCCATTTCAATAAACAGCTGTGATGTCATGCTGAATTTTGGTCTGTTGCAATGTTCCAACAAAGCAGGAAGCAAATTTGAGGAACAACACCTCATTTTCTGCTTTACATCCTCCAGGTTTCGTAATGCCAGATTATGACCGCATAAAAAAAAACAGGAATTGCTGGAGATACTCAGCAGGTCTGGCTAAATCTGCGGCGACAGAAACAGAGTTAATATTTCAAGTCTAATGATCCTTCTTCAGATTATATTTTACTTTGCATCATGTCTGTTCACCATTTTTCTTACATTCTCCCCATGTTTGCCTCCCCACGGTCTCGTGTGTTTATCATAGTCATAGAGATGTACAGCATAGAAACAGACCCTTTGGTACAACTTGTCCATGCTGACCAGATGTTCTAAATTGACCTACTCTGCATTTGTCAGCATTTGGCTCATATCCCTCTAAACCCTTCCTATTCATATACCCATCCAGATGCCTTTTAAATGCTATATTTGTACCAGCCTCCACCACTTCCCCTGGCAGTTCAATGCATACACACACTACCCTCTGTGTGAAAAAGTTGCCCCTTAGGTCCCTTTTAAATCTTTCCCCTCTCACCTCAAACCGACACCCTCTAGTTTTGGACTCACTCACTCCAGAGAAAAGAAAACTTGTCTATTTACCCTATCCGAGCCCCTCCTGATTTTATAAATCTCTATAGGGTCACCCCTTAACCTCTGACGCTCCAGGGAAAATAGCCTCAGCCTATTCAGCCTCACCCTGTAGCTCAAACCCTCCAACCCTGGCAACATCCTTATAAATCTTTACTGAACCCTTTCAAGTTTCGCAACATCCTTTCCATAGCAGAGAGAATTGCACACAATATTGCAATAGTAGCAAATCAATGTCTGTACAGCTGCAACATGACCTCCCAACTCCTACATTCAACGCACTGAGCAATAAAGGCAAGCATACTGAACACCTTCTTTACTATCCTACCCACCTGCGACTCCACTTTCAAGGAACTAGAAACATGTGCCCCAAGGTCCCTTGTTTTGTTTACTTTGCTCTCAGTAGGTAGAAACCATTCTGTTCTTAATTTACAGTCTTTTTTACAACTTTTTCTCAACCATTAACAACCCCTTTGTTGTTTGCACTGGGTCTCTATCTCTTGTCAAAAAATGTGATCCAACACCTTTGAGCTCTGCACAACAGTTATACAGGGCTGGAAACATTAATGTTGTTTGTCTGCCCAAGGATGCAGCCAAACCTGCTTTCTCTAGCATTGTCATGTGCTGGACTAAGTGCCAACCATAATACTGTGTGGAGTTGTACATTCATAGACCGACTGAGGATGGCAGATTTCTTTCCCAGAAACTATTACTGAACCAGAATTGTCTTTAATGACAATGAGTGGGTTTCCTGATTACCAATCCTGAGAGTAGGTTTCAATTCAAGATTTATAAAAACAAAACTAAATTCCACCAGAGTGGAGCATGTTCCTGCATATTGAAATTACCAGCTCCCTCCCTAATAGCATTGTGGGCCAACCCACAGCAGGAGGACCGCAGCGGTTCAAGAAGGCAGCTCACCACCACCTTCTCAAGGGGGCAACTAGGGATGGGCAATAAATGCTGGGCCCAGCCAGGAATGCCCACATCCCACATAATTTTTTTAAAAACTCAGTGATGTTACCACTGAGCACCAACATCCACTTTGGTTCCCTGGGGTCTCTGCTCTGGAATACCCTTATTAAACCTCTGCATCGTTTTTCTCTCCTTCTATTAGGACGCACTTAAAACCCATTTCTTTTCACCAGTATTGACATCTCCCTATTGCATCCATGACAAATATTGATTGATGACACTCATGTGAAGCCTTTTCTCTGAAATAACAATGCTGTATAAATGCACACTGTTGCTGATATGAAAGTAGAGCATATAAAGTCAATGGGAAAGTAGCATGGCAATGAGTCTAATTAAAAAGATCCTTTCACAGCCTGATGTATCAAATGGCCTCCTCTAATACTAGGAACATTCAGGCTGAATCTGTAGGCAGTATAGTCTGAGCAACATGGCCCACACCTTAATTTCTTCAAGGGTATGGTATAAAAGGCAAAGTTGAGACCATCATTATGGTCGCCCTGTAGTTTGAAGCTGAGTTCACTCCATGTACTGTTACTAATGTGTTTATCTGTTGTAGTCATTTCCTCATTTGCCAAGGTACTATTTTGAAGAAATAAATTGTGATGAATATTTCAAAAATAAAATCCAAGTGTGACCTGATTAAGTCGTTCTATTACTTCAATTGACCCTCACTGTTTTTCTCATGCTTACCACTGAGGTAGAACATTTCCCGTAACTCCTTCTGGAGGTGGAGAATACCACATTCTCAACACTCTCTGGGTTAAGGAGTTTCTCCTGTATTTCCTATTGGATCTATTGACTGTCATATTTGTGTTCTCTAGTTCTGGCCTCTACTGTAAGTGACATCATCTTTCCTACATGTATCCTTTTCAAACCCTTTCAGTTCTAAGAGGACTGCCTCAACCTTTTGATTTCCTGGAGTAAAGAGACCTAACCTGATCAATCTTTACTGATAAGTATGAACTCTCAGTTTTGGTGCCATCACAATACTTTTCTGTTTTGTCCACATCCTTTCCACTGCCTCTCTGTTGCCTTTTAATTGTCTGGAAGACAGAGCTGTGCTCAGTCCTCCAAATATACTGCAAGGACATTCCTGAGATATATAGCTACCAGGAAGTTTTTAAGTTTTATGGCTTGGGCAGGTCAGTTGGAAATTATTTGTGACAATTTTCTCGGAAGAGGATAAATGGTGACATATCAGTTAGATTAAAGGGCCCTTGTGGTGCAGGGACAGTGTCCCTGCCTCTGAGCCAGAAGTCCCAGTTGTGGACTGCAACATGCTTGGACGGACCAATTAAAGTAATGCCATCCAAGCTGAGTTTCGCTGGTAGATTGATGATAAAGGATGAGTAAACATTTCATTTTTAGAACTGATTGCACCACCTTCAGCCATGCAGACAGAAACCTGTACTTTTAACCTTTTCGATTTCGTGGGAAGGACATCACCTGCCAACTACTCGTAATTGTAGCTCATCTGAAACTCTGCTGACAGTATTCTACGCCTTTGCATCCTACTAACCCGTCATTCCTGTGCTCAGCACCCTGCAGAGACCCCCCCCCTCCACAGTCTGACAACATTGCAGTTTTAATTATCTTTTGATGCTCCTCTGCCTCACCCCTCTCTGTCTTGTTCTCCTTCTCTGACCTTACAACCATTTTAGATCTCTGGACACCTCTAAGCGAAGTCCCTTGCACATTCCATCATTTTCATCACTTGGCCATTGACGGCCCTAACCTCTAGAATTCACTCCCCAACTTCTCTATGCCTCTCTCTCTCTTTCACATGGCAACAGGGTGATTAAGAAACTTTTAGCGTGCTTGCCTTCGTTACTCAGACCTTTGGGTCATGACATTAGGACATCACGTCGAGGTTCTATGGGATGTTGGTGAGGCCTCTTCTGGAGCACTGCGTCCGGTTCTGGTCGCCCTGTTGTAGGAACGGTATTACTAAGCTGGAGAGAATTTCGAAGAGATTTACCAGGATGTCGCCGGGAATGGAGGGTTTGGGCTATAAGGAGAGGCTGGATAGTCTGGGAGTTTTTTCATGGGAATGTTGGAGGTCGAGGGGTAACCTTACAGAGGTTTATAGAGTCATGAGGGGCATAGATAAGGCGAATGACGGGTGTCTTTTCCATAGGGCGAGGGATTTCAAGACTAGGGGCGTATTTTTAAGGTGAGAGGAGAAAGGTTTTGAAAACCCGTGAGGAGAAACTTTTTTTACACAGAGATTGGTTCGTATGTGGAATGAGCTTCCAGAAGAAGTGATAGGTGTGGGTAGTTACAATGTTTAAAAGACATTTGCATAAGTTCATGAATAAGAAATGCTTGGAGGACCATGACCCAAGTGCAAGCAGACAGGACTTGTTCAGGTTGGTATTATTGTTGGCGTGGACTGGTTGTACCAAAAGGTCTGTTTAATGCTGTATGACTCTATGAGAAACTCGCTACACTATAGGATCCTTTAACTGTCCTTGTGCTATCAGCCCTGATGCCTTGTGCAGTGGATCGGATTCTAATCTCGGTGCATTTTGGGATATTTTTGAAGGCACTATTCAAACACAAGTTGTTACGTTTGCGGTAGGACTGGACTTGCTTCTGAATCTTACCATGGATTCTCTGGAAGAAGAGAGGAGAATTAAAGTATGACTTGTAAAATGTTGAAATGTTATTTGTCCCAGCGCAACCCTCTATATCAGGTCAGAAGTTTATAATTTTAAACTTTGGAAATCATTGTCCTGTCTGTAGAAGTGCATGGGGGTTTCACCTCTGAGGGTGCTTCTATATATATATCCTTTCTGGTGTATACACTACTTAGAATAATTGTGCCCTGGATATTTTACAGCCTGGGGAGAGACACTTCAGCCCATCGTGTCCACACTAGTCATCAAATATCCACTTATTCTAATCCTATGTTGATTTGATTTGGTTTATTATTGTCACATGCACCTAAGTACAGTGAAAAGTTTTGTTTTGCGTGCAGTCCAGGCAGATCATACCATACAAAGATCATTGGGAGATTGAACAGAGTGATGAATACAAAGTTACGGCTGCAAAGAAGGCACACAAAAAAGCAAAATAAACTTTAGGTTTGAAATTTGAGAAGTCCAATTAAAAGTCTAATAACAGCGGAGAAGAAGCCGTTCTTGAATCTGTTGGTGTGCTTCTTTCAGGTTTTGTGGTCTCTAATGATGCTGGCTGCGTTTCTGCGTCAATGAGAAGTGTAGATGGGGCCAATGGATGGGAGATTGGTGTGTGTGATGGTCTGGGCCATGTTCACAACTTTGTGTGCTTTCTTACGGTCCTGGGCAGGGCAGTTACCGTACCAAGCTATGAAGCACCCAGATAGGATGCTTTCTATGGTGCATGTATAAAAGTTGGTGAGGGTCCTAATGGACATGCTGAATTTCCTAAGCCACCTGAGGAAGTAGAGGCATTGTTGTGACTTCATGATTATCACATCAACGTAGGTGGACCAGGGCAAATTGTTGGGTGAGTATCACTCCTAGGAACTTGGAACTCTGGACCACCTCCACCTCTGGTCTGTTGATGCTCTCTCATCATTTTTTCCCTATTTTCTGGCATTTGTCCTGGAGGTTAGTCTGCCTTGGCATTTCAACTGTTCGCCTAAATATTTTTTGAATTCCTCTATCACCCTTGCAGGCAGCGAGTCCCAGATACTCACCACCCTATGGGCGAAGAAAACGTTTCCTTCAATCCTCTCTGAACTTCCAGCTCCTTACGTTAACACTGTGCTCTGTGGTTATTGGCCAGTTAGGGGAAAGGTTTCTCCATCTCTATGCCCCTCAGGATGTTGTACATCTCAATCAGAACCCCACTCAGCTCTTGCTGCTCTGGGGAAAGCAGTCCACCAAGCCTCTCATCACAGCTGACAGCTCCTCCAAGGCAATAGCCTAGTGGTATTATCACTAGCCTTTTAATCCAGAAACTCAGCTAATGACCCTGGGGAGCCAGGTTCAAATCCCACTGTGGCAGGCAATGGAATTTGAATTCAATGAAGAATCTGGAATTACGGGTCTAATGATGACTATTGCTGATTGTTGGGGGAAAACCCCATGGGGCTCGCCAATGCCCTTCAGGGAAGGAGAACTGCCATCTTTACCTGGTCTGACCTAGATGTGGCTCCAGATCCACAGTAATGTGGTTGACTCTCAACTGCCCTCTGGGCAATTAGGGATGGGCAAGAAATGCTGGCCAGAGGTGCTCAATCCTGTGAGTAAATTTTAAAAGAGACAAGATAATTAAAATTCTCTTAAAATGTCTTTTTGGTGAAGCAACAATTAGTTGCAGTTGTAGCTACTTTATTCAATTACAATTATCCACACCTTAACTCCATTAACTCCATCTCTGTTCCAGCCCTCCTGAGACCCTTACTCATCAGCCTCAGTCTTGACCCTGTCATCAAGCCAGCATTCACTGCCTTTGGAAAGCAGCATGCTACAGGGCATGGAGCAATGCAGCCAAGCGGTCTGCTCCCATGTTTCACATTGTCTACATTCCTTGAAACCCATACCCATGAGTCAGGAGAATGTGGGATCAACTGCTTCTCTGAGGCTTGCTGAGGGAGTGTTGCATTGCTGTGTCAGCGTGGATGACATCCTGGAGCAGGTAGTGTATCCTGGAAGTTCTGACTCAGATGAGGGAAGAGGGTTAACAGCTGGGCACAACTGCTACTTTACTGAGGATTCCAAGCACGCCTAGCATCTGGGAAATACTGCATGCATGACAAAACTAATGCGGGCTCAAATGACACTGATATTTATTCACTCATTACACATTAACAAAGTGTGAGAAACAATTGTCTTCTTCAAGATCTCCGCCTGAAGGCAGGACCCACCCAGAGCACTGTGGTCTCCAACGTGGGGAGGGCAAGGATTCAGCTTCGGAATGCACCCATAGTCAAACGTGAATATAATGAGAACGTGTTTAACACTGGGCTACTCATAGTGCCTGTGCTTACTTCTAGACTTTTACAAGTTATGGAATAGAAAGGTTCACAATCATAAAGGCTCCATCTGGAGGCTTGAAGGCTACATAAACAGATATTTTGAAGCAATTTTAATGCTGCCGCCTGAAGGACAGGGACCACTGAGATTTACCCACCAGCCCTAAGTCACCAGTTGCTTCAGTTCCTACATATATCACCCTCACTTCCAGCCACATCCGAAATAGGATTTGAGGAATTGGGACTGAGATGTTATTGGGAATAACATCCCATTGATTTCTATATTCTCTATAAATGAATGCTCTTTATCTGCTTACACAGAGGTATGCAGACATTGCCTTAAAACTTACTGCCTGAATCGAATTATGTGTAAAACTTTGTAAATCCTTATCTTTGTACACATAGGTAGAAAGACACTGCATTAAGCTTCCTGCCTGAATAGAATTAGGTATAAACTTTGTAAGTCTTTATCTTCCTGCGCAGGGGTATGTGGAAACTGTCTCAAATAAGATTAGGTAGGCAGCTTTTGCAAAGGTGTGACACTTCTGAGATCCTGTACAGAATGTAACTTCTGTTTCTGCTAAAGGGCCCAGGGCACTGACTTTTGTTCAAACCAGACACTTCGGCGGCTTGAAATTACATTCTGTCACTTCGGCAACTTGAAGTTTCCTCCTGCCATTAGCAGCCACTTCACAAACGATCAATACTGTATCCTCTCTGATGAAGGGTCTAGGCCCGAAACGTCAGCTTTTGTGCTCCTGAGATGCTGCTTGGCCTGCTGTGTTCATCCAGCCTCACATTTTATTATCTTGGAATCTCCAGCATCTGCAGTTCCCATTATCTCCAATACTGTATCCTGCTCTCTTTATGTTTTCGATGTAGTAATTGTTTGGTATCATGTCATTGTCCGATGTAGTGATTGTTTCATGTAACATGCCATTGTGAGATGTAAAATTGCTTTATGTATTATGCCCTCGATAAGGTATAAAAAGCGGGGACTGTCCGCTGCTCGGGGAGAATCGCTTACGGGACTCTGCACTCTGTGCCGGGTTAAGTACAGTGATCCTCCACAGCTTGTACTTGCTTTGTAATAAAGGATTTGTGTTTTTCTGAACAGGTCAGTGTTTTGTTATTGCATCAAGTCCGTGAAGATCTCCGAAAATGAACCTAACGGGGACAATCATTTCCTCATGCTCACCCACCACCCACCGCCAAACCCCCAAACAACCAAGGCTCATTGAGAAGCCAATAAGTTACCAGGGAGACCGCATTTCATCTCAACAACAGCATTGGTTCAACTCCCTGGTAACAGATTAGTGAGTCAATCTTATCTGTCTCATGGGTCTAGGCCTGAAATGTCAGCTTTCCTGCTCCTCTGATGCTGCTTGGCCTGCTGTGTTCATCCAGCTCTACACCTTGTATCTTACCCTGGACTATATCAGGCACCTTATTTTCCAAAGATACAACTTACAGATGTATGTCACAGGCTGACATTGCATTACGTGCACACCTAAACCAGTTTCCTCTGATGCTGGTATGTTGCACATTGTTCTTACAAATACATTTACTGTTTCCAATAATTGTCAACTGCACAGCCCAAGGGGTTTGACTGGTTTATGGCTCCATGGCACTATAGCTCACACTGACCTTTTCTCACGACACATCTATGATGGCTGCTCCAGGCTTTAGTTCATCCCTCAGCACAAGGCCCTGCATCTTGGAATGTGCTGGTACACAACACATGGAGGAGGACAACCCCTGTAAGACCAATGAAAGAGCATTTCTCAGTAAGCCGATGGGCCTACAGGTGCGCTCAATGTTTGCCGCGGGGAGTGTCCCCTAGAGCACAGAGCTTGGGACGAACCTTGACAAAAACCACTTTATCTATCGAACAGAGTCTGGGAGTGGGGGCAGTGGGGGCCCATAACCAGGAGCTTCTGGGTCAAAGAACCCTGCTGTATCAGATATGAAAGGTCCTTCTCACCACCAATTTACCAGCCACACAGAGACAGTTTACCAAATTCATGCAGAGACAATCTTTTCTTTGTTATTCATTCATGGGATGAGGGTGTTGCTGGCAAGGCAGCATTTATTGCCCATCCCTAATTGCCCAGGGGGCAGTTAAGAGTCAACCACGTTGTTGTGGGTCTGGAGTCACATACAGGCTAGTCCAGGTAAGGATCGCAGTTTCCTTCCGTAAAGGGCATTAGTGAAACAGATGGGTTTTTCCTGGCAGTCAACAATGGATTCAAGTTCATCATTAAATTCCTAATTCCAGATATTTTATTGAATTCAAATTCCACTATCTGCCATGGTGAGATTTGAACCTGGATCCCCAGAAGGATATCTGGGTCTCTGGATTAACAGTCCAGCAATTATACCTCGAGGCCATCACCTCACCCACATCTCTACCAACCCGAAAAAGAGACAGCCTAACAACACCCTGCCCCCCACCGCAGACAACATACCAAACCCCCTTAGAACATCTACCAACCCCACACAGAGACCGTCTTCCGTTCCCATACAGAGACAGTCTACCGATCCCAGACAGAGTCAGTCTAAAGACCCCACACAGAGACCATCTTACAATCCCATACAGAATCAGTCTACCGACCCCATATAGAGAAGGTCTACTGAACCCATATAGAGGCTGTCTACCGACCCCATATTTAGTCAGTCTACTGACCCCATACAGAGACAGTCTACCAACCCATACAGAGACAGTCTATCAAACCACAGTACCAGTCTCCCAACCCATACTTTACTAATCCCACAGAGACAGTCTACCAACACCATTCAGTGACAGTCTACCATCCCCACAGCAACAGTTTGCCAACCTCGACATTCTAATCACATCACGCCACTTAACTGCCCTCAGTGTGACAGTTGACTTCCTTACACATGATGCAGAATCAGGCTAAATTATGAGTGTGACTTTCACATACGCCTGTGGTGACAAGCCTTGATGAGAACTGTTTCTCAGCACGATGATTAATTTTCGCATTAAGCAGGTGAAAAGCATGTTTAATTCTCTAATTTGTGTGCATTAGAAAAAAAAACACATTAGTTTTGGCGAGGGAGCTCAGTGAAAATGTTGTAACATGGGAGAAGGCCTCAGAAATGAAAAGGATAGCTCAAAGAAGATCAATGATGCCCATATTTGGATATATATCTCTGTCTCAACACATAAACACACACCAGCTGAGGTCACCTCTAACTATCATACTGCTTTTGTGCATTTGCTGAATCAGCACTCTGAACATAGATGTTGTTCTCTAGCAAAGATGAATAACTAAGCATAATTCAATTTACAATATTTAATTTAACCAAGGCTTGAATTCTCTTTCTTAACTTCTGGTCCACATTTTGAATGTTTCTTAGAATTTACTTGTTCAAACAATCCTTTGATGACCCATTCTAATAAGGGCCTGTACTGTGCTGTAATGTTCTAATTTCACTTTGTCAGCTCAGTGTCAAATATTGTCTGAAAACACATTGATGAATCATCTTGGGGCGTTTTCTTCACTTCAAAGGCATTCACTACATTACCAGCCCAATACCTTTTGTGTCTCTTGAGGCTCTGTCCTTGACTCGTTTCTAGTTTCCATCTTCGTACTACCCCTTGTCATCCAAACACACACGTACCAGTTGACTGCCCCAAGTTTTAGTGTGTCCCTCAGCACATAGTCCTGGGCCTTGGAATGTGCCAGTCTGCAACATGTGGTTGGGGCCAACTCCTTGTTCTGAGAGACCGAAATGTTTTGGGCAGACCAGAGAGAGTCTTTCACCGAGCTGATGGTCCTCCAGGCGCAGATATTGCTTGCCTCAATGTCCAGCCCGGGGAACAGACTGTAAAGCATAGAGTCTGGAGTCACAGAGCTGCTCGGGAGGAACCTTGACTAAAACAATTGGATTTCTCCCCAGACCTCCTTTGCAAAGGCACATTCCAGGAGGAGATGTGAGACAGTCTCTATACCCCCGCAGCCCCTTTGAGAGCTGCATGTGGTGGACCGGGTGTACATGAAGGATGTCACAGCTTCTGACATCTCTGATATCCTGTGCTCCTTCAATTTGAGGTCATCCAAAATTCCAACTGTGTCTCAAACAATGCTTTGTCTTGTTTGTTCTCCTGTTGCCCCTGTAATCAGTGACGTACAGTAGCTCCGATTTCAGCAATGGCTTAATTTTAAAATTCTCATTCTTCTTTCAGATCTTTGTATCTGGAAATTTCTCCAGCGCTACACCTCCCAGAGATATCTGCTTGTCTCAAATTCTGGTCTCTTTATTCTTCTCTGATTTTAATAAATGTAAGCCACACCTTTAGCTATCTGTGCCCTAAGTGTTAGGATAGACTCACTTTGGACTTTTATGACACTCCTTTAAACCCACATGTTTGACAAAGCTTTTATTTGTCCTTACACCTCCATCTAGGAACATAAGACTGGAGCAGGGTATTTATAAGAGCAGGGGTAAGTTATTTATAAGAGTGGGAGCAAGGTATTCATAAGAACAAGAGTAGGGTATATATAAGAACGGGAGAAGGATATTTATAAGACCAGGAGCAGGATAAATATAAGAGCGGGAATAGGGTATTTATAAAGGGTATTTATGGGGAGTAGCGTATTTATAAGAGTGGGAGAAGGATATATATAAGAGCAGGAGCAGGATATTTATAAGAGCAGGAGTAAGACCATAAGACCATAAGACATAGGAGTGGAAGTAAGGCCATTTGGCCCATCGTGTCCACTCCGCCATTTAAATCATGGCTGATGGGCATTTCAACTGCACTTCCCTGTACTCTCCCCATAGCCCTTGATTCCTTGTGAGATCAAGCATTTATCGATCTCTGCCTTGAAGACATTTAACGTCCCGGCCTCCACGGCGCTCCGTGGCAATGAATTCCACTGGCCCACCACTCTCTGGCTGAAGAAATGTCTCCTCATTTCTGTTTTAATTTTACCCCCTCTAATTCTAAGGCTGTGCCCACGTGTCCTAGTCTCAGAGTAGGGTATTTATAAGAGCGGGAGCAGGATATATATAACAGTGGGAGTAGGGTATTTCTAAGAGCAGGAGCAGGGTATTTATAAGAGTGGGAGTAGGGTATATATAAGAGTGGGAGTAGGGTATATATAAGTGTGGGAGTAGGGTATTTATAAGAGTGGGAGTAGGGTATATATAAGAGTGGCAGTAGGGTATTTATAAGATTGGGAGTAGGCTATATATAAGAGTGGGAGTAGGGTATATATAAGAGCGGGAGTAGGGTGTTTATAAGAGTGGGATAAGGGTATATATAAGAGTGGAAGTAGAACATAGAACATAGAACATAGAACAGTACAGCACAGAACAGGCCCTTCAGCCCACAATGTTGTGCCGACCATTGATCCTCATGTATGCACCCTCAAATTTCTGTGACCATATACATGTCCAGCAGTCTCTTAAATGACCCCAATGACCTTGCTTCCACAACTGCTGCTGGCAACGCATTCCATGCTCTCACAACTCTCTGCGTAAAGAACCTGCCTCTGACATCCCCTCTATACTTTCCACCAACCAGCTTAAAACTATGACCCCTCGTGCTAGCCATTTCTGCCCTGGGAAATAGTCTCTGGCTATCAACTCTATCTATGCCTCTCATTATCTTGTATACCTCAATTAGGTCCCCTCTCCTCCTCCTTTTCTCCAATGAAAAGAGACCGAGCTCAGTCAGCCTCTCTTCATAAGATAAGCCCTCCAGTCCAGACAGCATCCTGGTAAACCTCCTCTGAACCCTCTCCAAAGCATCCACATCTTTCCTATAATAGGGCGCCCAGAACTGGACGCAGTTGTAGGATTATCTTTAACCGTATCTGCCAGATCCATCTCATACTCTCGGTTTGCTCCTCTGATTTCCCTGTTGAGTGTGGTCCTACACTTTTTATAGTCATTGAGGGATTCACTTGAGCCTGAAAGCTTAAACCCAATGTGTGCCTCCTTCTTTTTCCTGACCAGAGCCTTAATCTCCCTTGTCAGAAGGGTATTTATAAGAGTGGGAGTAGGATATATATAAGAGTGGGAGTAGGGTATATACAAGAGTGGGAGTAGGGTATAAACAAGAGTGGGAGTAGGGTATTTATAAGAGTGGGAGTAGGGTATTTATAAGAGTGGGAGTAGGGTATATATAAGAGTGGGAGTAGGGTATTTATAAGAGTGGGAGTAGGCTATATATAAGAGTGGGAGTAGTGTATTTATAAGAGTGGGAGCAGGGAATATATAAGAGTGGGAGTAGGGTATATATAAGAGTGGGAGTAGGGTATATATAAGAGTGGGAGTAGGGTATTTATAAGAGTGGGAGTAGGGTATATATAAGAGTGGGAGTAGGGTATATGTAAGAGTGGGAGTAGAGTATTTATAAGAGTGGGAGCAGGGAATATATAAGAGCGGGAGTATAGTATTTATAAGAGTGGGAGTAGGGTATATATAAGAGCAGAAGCAGGGTATTTATAAGAGTGGGAGTTGGATATATATAAGAGTGGGAGTAGGGTATATATAAGAGTGGGAGTAGGGTATTTATAAGAGTGGGAGCAGGGAATATACAAGAGTGGGAGTAGGGTATTTATAAGAGTGGGAGTAGGGTATTTATAAGAGTGGGAGTAGGATATATGTAAGAGTGGGAGTAAGGTATTTATAAGAGTGGGAGTAGGGTATATATAAGAGTGGGAGTAGGGTATATATAAGAGTGGGAGTAGGGTATATGTAAGAGTGGGAGTATGGTATTTATAAGAGTGGGAGTAGGGTATATATAAGAGTGGGAGTAGAGTATATATAAGAGTGGGAGTAGAGTATTTATAAGAGTGGGAGCAGGGAATATATAAGAGCGGGAGTATGGTATTTATAAGAGTGGGAGTAGGGTTTATATAAGAGCAGGAGCAGGGTATTTATAAGAGTGGGAGTTGGATATATATAAGAGTGGGAGTAGGGTATATATAAGAGTGGGAGTAGGGTATATATAAGAGTGGGAGTAGGGTATTTATAAGAGTGGGAGTAGGGTATTTATAAGAGTGGGAATAGGGTATATATAAGAGTGGAAGTAGGGTATTTATAAGAGTGGGAGTAGGATATATGTAAGAGTGGGAGTAGGGTATTTATAAGAGTGGGAGTAGGGTATTTATAAGAGTGGGAGTAGGGTATATACAAGAGTGGGAGTAGGGTATTTATAAGAGTGGGAGTAGGGTATTTATAAGAGCAGGAGCAGGGTATTTATAAGAGTGGGAGTAGGGTATATATAAGAGTGGGAGTAGGGTATATATAAGAGCAGGAGCAGGGTATTTATAAGAGTGGGAGTTGGATATATATAAGAGTGGGAGTAGGGTATATATAAGAGTGGGAGTAGGGTATTTATAAGAGTGGGAGCAGGGAATATATAAGAGCGGGAGTAGGGTATTTATAAGAGTGGGAATAGGGTATATATAAGAGTGGAAGTAGGGTTTTTATAAGAGTGGGAGTAGGATATATGTAAGAGTGGGAGTAGGGTATTTATAAGAGTGGGAGTAGTGTATTTATAAGAGTGGGAGTAGGGTATATATAAGAGTGGGAGTAGTGTATTTATAAGAGTGGGTGCAGGGAGTACATAAGAGTGGGAGTAGGGTATATATAAGAGTGGGAGCAGGGTATTTATAAGAGCGGGGCAGGATATATATAAGAGTGGGAGTAAGGTATATATAAGAGCGGGTGCAGGATATATATGAGAGTGGGAGTAGGGTATATATAAAAGTGGGAGCAGGGAATATATAAGAGCGAGAGCAGGGTATTTATAAGAGCGAGAGCAGGGTATGTATAAGAGCAGAAGCAGGGTATTTATAAGAGTGGAAGTAGGGTATTTCTAAGAGCGGGAGTAGGGTATATATAAGAGTGGGAGTAGGGTATATATAAGAGTGGGAGTAGAGCATTTATAAGAGCGGGAGCAGGGTATTTATAAGAGTGGGAGCAGGGTATATATAAGGGTGGGAGTAGGGTATTTATAAGAGTGGGAGTAGGGTATTTATAAGAGTGGGAGTAGAGCATTTATAAGAGCGGGAGTAGGGCATATATAAGACTGGGAGTAGGGTATTTATAAGAGCGGGAGTAGGGTATATATAAGAGTGGGAGTAGGGCATATATAAGAGCGGGAGTAGGGTATATATAAGAGTGGGAGTAGGGTATATATAAGAGTGGGAGTAGAGTATATATAAGAGTGGAAGTAGGGTATTTATAAGAGCGGGAGTAGGGTATATATAAGAGCGGGAGTAGGGTATATATAAGAGTGGGAGTAGGGTATATCTAAGAGTCGGAGTAGAGCATTTATAAGAGGGGGAGCATGGTATATATAAGGGTGGGAGTAGGGTATTTATAAGAGTGGGAGTAGGGTACATACAAGAGTGGGAGTAGGGTATATATAAGAGTGGGAGTATGGTATTTATAAGAGCGGGAGTAGGGTATATATAAGAGCAGGAGTAGGGTATTTATAAGAGCGGGAGCAGGGAATATGTAAGAGCAGGCGTAGGGTATATATAAGAGTGGGAGCAGGGTATGTATAAGAGCAGGAGCAGGGTATTTATAAGAGTGGCAGTATGGAATTTCGAAGAGTGGGAGTAGGCTATATATCAGAGTGGGAGTAGGGTATATATAAGAGTGGGATTAGGGTATTTATAAGAGTTGGAGTAGGGTATTTATAAGAGCGGGAGTAGGGTATTTATAAGAGTGGGGGTAGGGTATTTATAAAAGTGGGAGTAGGGTATATATAAGAGCTGGAACAGGGTATTTATCAGAACTAGAGTAGGCTATTTATAACAGTGGGTGCAGGGTATTTATAAGAGCAGGAGTAAGGTATTTAAAAGTGTGAGAGTAGGGTATTTATAAGAGTGAGTGCAGGGTATTTATAATCGATCTAATTGCCCTTAAGAAGGTGATGATGAGCTACATTGATGAACTGCTGGGTGACTTGCCCATTTAAAACAGTCAGCACAGGTGCAATAGGCTGAATGGCCTCCTCCTGTTTCTGTCGCCATTCTGGGACTTTGCAGGCGGTGGTTAAAGTTTCCATGGCATTGGTTGGGGAACGGCAGAGAACTCTTACCGTCTCATAACCAATGACCTCCTCTGAGACAGCAATGCAATGCTTGGAAGGAGGAAACAGTTTTTACATTCAAAGGGAAACTGGCTCAGCACTTGAGAGGGAACTATTGGCGCTGTTATTGGACACAGACAGATATGAGTCAATGGCCTTCTCCTGTGCTGTATTCATATTATTTTTGTAATCATTGAGAAACAAGGTAACTTGCCATTCAAGATAATAAAATGTGAGGCTGGATGAACACAGCAGGCCAAGCAGCATCTCAGGAGCACAAAAGCTGACGTTTCAGGCCTGGACCCTTCAAAGAAGTTAAGGATGCCTAACTTGCCATTCACTTCAGTTCAGTGGGATTATATCTTCTCTAACATTGCTGCAAGCATGGAATATTGCTTTCAATCTCATTAGCCATGATCTTATTAAGGTTTGAGGGGCTGGATGGCCTACCCCTGCTTCTAATTCATATGTTCCTATGTCACCTTCATCTGTCTGAAAATGATCGCCATTATTCATAGCACATTCTTGATACAAAGTGCTCTGTGATTGAGAAAGGGCAGACCTAATTGGGCTGTTTGTGGTGATTAAATTATTTGGTATCATAGAAAGAGTAAAACTATTTCCTCCAGCTGGGTTTGTCCAGTAGAAGGAAGGTTAACCTCAGTGTTAGAACAGTAGATATAAAGGAGTTGATGTCAGGAAGCACCTTTCAGACAAAGTGCAGCGGAAATATTTATATCCCTCAAAAATCTGATGAAGCTAAGAATCAATTCAAAATGTTGTTTAGTTTTCATCAACCTGTTCTGTTGTGTTATGACACACCGTCAGGTCAGGGAAGACTGACCTTCTGGCCCAGAGGTATGGACAGTACCACGGCAATGCAACAGCTTGGTAGATTTCCATAACATAAAAGTGTTGAGGCTTAGGGAATCAAGGCAGATAGATACAGACCAGCATGTCTGAGTGACAGAACAATAGACAATAGACAATAGGTGCTGGAGTAGGCCATTCGGCCCTTCGAGCCAGCACCACCATTCATTATGATCATGGCTGATCATCCACCATTAGTATCCTGTTCCTGCCTTATCCCCATAACCGTTGATTCCACTATCTTTAAGAGCTCTATCTAACTCTTTCTTGAAAGTAAATACCAGAGGGGGCAGACTGCCCTGTCTCCATATTCTGTTACAAGACACTCTCAGCTTTTCTCTCTCAGGACAGATTATTTTAGTCAGACCTGCCAGGCAACTGCAAATTGTTTCACATTTGAAAGATATATTTAGTTTATCTCAAACCTACATCTTTGTACAAGCTGTACATCATTTACTCAGCGTGGGCAATTGGCTTTGAAAATGCCTAATGCCTATTGGATGACTCAGTTGCCTCTCCCACAGTCAAGTTTCCTTCTCCCTTTCACCGCAGTGTCTCACGACTCATGCAGGTGCCGGATACATGCCACAAACCTTGCCTTGAAAATGAGTCAATGGTATTCAGTTTAATTAAGCATTATTGAAATATTTCAAATAGCATTCTGATACATCAGTCAGAAGTGCATGTGCAGTATGTGGGTTATGTTAAGACAGTGCCCTTAATTGGTATTACTTTGCTATCTTTGGAGCGTTTGCCCCCATTAATGTGGATATTCCGATCGAAACAAAGGGGAGTTTGACCCTGACACCCTTTGATGTAGCAAGAAGTCACAATTATTCTTTTAACTCACTGTAGCGACTTGCCCTGAGCCCATTTCCACAAATCTTTGGTTCTCATAGGTGAGATCATAACCAACAAACTCAGACATGATCTTTTCATTGCCATGGATCAGAAACTCTTGTGCCATGTCAGAATCTTGATAAGATGGCAATTAATATATTACCATGAAATTTGGCATGCCTGAAAAGGAAATTTACCCATGCAGAGACTAAGGTAAGGCAGCAGATATGTATGAGCCAGGGTGTTTGCAACAAAGAGATTAGTGGATGTTTATTCTCACAAGTGCTTGGATATTTAAGATTTAAATTTTGTATTCATTTCTGAAGTGGTGAAAGGTAGTTTTGAGTGACAAATAAAATGAAGGAATGAATAAATGACAAAATAAATAAATGAATGAATGAACAAATGAATGAATTCATTAATATGGTATTTTAACTACCTCAGGGCATCTCAAAGTACTTCACGGGCAATTGAGCAATTTGAAGCATAGTTGAAATAACTCCCCAGAGGCCAGTACCCAGTCACCAAGTTGCCCTTTATTTATAAGTGGAGAGTCCTTGACACTGACCCAGCTTCCTCACAGCCAGCTCTCAGATCATCAGAATGTCTTACACTCCTGTTCTTACCTGTCAGCCAGGGCTCCCTGACTGGACCAGATTAACATCCCCAATCTATGAGGTCCAGCTGGCTGACCTTATTACAACCACGTCAGTAGTCACATTTGTGATGTAGACTATAAGGGCAACCACGTGTGCACTGGAAATTTCCACAAAGCAACTGGACATCATTGAGACAAGTGACCGAATGCTGTATTATTTAATTATGACGTTTTGGGATTAAATGTTGGCCAATGCATTAGGGGAAACACCCCTCTCCTTTGAATAAGTACATCGACTTGAGACAGCAGGCAGGGCCTTGATTAAAAATTCCTTTTGGAAGATGGTCCCTTTGATGGCATGGCACTCCCTCAGAATTATAGGCGTGCCACTGTGGGTTATGCACTGAACTGTCCTGAAAGCATTTAAATCATCTGACTCAGCGATGAGTGGGCTACCCATTCAACAAAGCTGACCAGAACAAAAGCTTACATTTATGCAATTTGTTTGATACTGTGGGAAAGAGAGGCATGTTGCCGAAGATTTCCGCCTTGCACTCACCAGGATAAATTCAAAAATGCCTAATTTCAAACAGTTGCTTCCACAGGCTACAGTGCAGGTCAAAGCAATCGCAAGGCTTGAGTAAAATTCTTTGTTAGCAGACAACAAGCTTCTGTGTGGGGTGTACCCACTGTTGTCAGCGTAAATAAGCCACGTTATGAGCTCAACTGGATGTCTTAAATGGGTTGTTCTATTCGCTAATCACATATTCAGGATTGGTCAGCAAGTGCTCCCCAGTCATGAGATCAGAAGTAAGGGTAGACATTTTTTTCTTCTTTACGCGTTAACAGGAAGAGGACATCGCTGGCTAGGGCAGCATTTATTGCCCAGGGGGCAGTTCAGAGTCAACCGCATTTGCTGTGGTTCTGGAGACACATGTAGGCCAGACCAGGTAATGCTGGCAGTTTCCTTCCCTCAAGGACATTAGTGAACCAGGGTTTTTCCCCAGACAATTGGCAATGGATTCATGGTCATCGTTAGATCCTTAATTCCAGATTTTTTTTCACATTCCGCTATCTGCCATGGCGGGATTCAAACCCAGGTCCTGAGAATGTTATCCAGATCTGTGGATTAACAGTCCAGCAATAATACCACTAGGCCATTGCCTCCCCTGCGTGGGAGAGAGATCCACTGAGATCTTTCTGGAGGGAGGAGGACAACGTTTTCAAGATGGACATTCTTGGAAGAGGCTTCGCAGTGGGATTATAAATTACTCAGGGGCAGCAAGAACTGCAGATGCTGGAGTCAGAGCACGGAGCTGGAGGAACACAGCAGGTCAGGCAGCATCACCTGAAGAAGGGTCCCGACCTGAAACTTCAACTTTCCTGCTCCTCTGATGGCCTACTTTGTTCCTCCAGCTCCACACTGTGTTGTCTCTGACTCCAGCATCTGCAGTTCTTGCTACCTCTATGAGCAGGCATGAGGTTTTAGGGTTTGCAAGTATGGGCTGTTTCAGTGTAGTTTGTATTCCATCTACTAAGAATAACAAACATAAGGTGCTGTGTTTTGAAAAGGCAAATCAGGGCAGCACTTATCCACTTAATGGTAAGGTCCTGGAGGGGAACAAAGAGACCTTGGGTGCGGGTCTATAGTGCCTTGAAAGTGGAGTTGCAGGTAGACAGGATAGTGAAGAAGCTTTCTGAGGTTTTGGACTAGATATGTAGCTCAGGTTGTGGGTGTTGTGGTTGGTTGGCTCGCTGTTTTTTCCAAGAAGAATGCCATCAACAAACATATAGAACTGGACCCCGTATACACTCCCCTGCGAAGGAAAACCGGGAGTGAGGCAATCCAGCTCAACGGACTTCAGAGTTTAAAAACCAGACGGGAGAACACAACAGTGCTTCATCGGAGGCTGCACTGATGACGTTCCCCAGCAGGGTAATGAAATATCTGCGGAGCAATGAACCAGCTTGTGGAGCCAACCAACCACAACAGTGAAAAAGGTGTTTCGTACACTTGCCTTCATTGGACAGTGCATTGAGCAAAGGAGTTGGGAGGACGTGTTACAGCTGTACAGGACATTGTTTGGGAAACCTTTGAAATACTGCATTCAATTCTGGTCTCCTTACGATACGGAAGGTGTTATAGAGTCATACAGTAATACTGCGTGGAAGCAGGCCCATCAGCCCAAATTGGCCCATGCTGACTAACCACTCAGCTAGTTCCAATTGCCCGTATTTGGTCTGTATTCCGAAAAACCCTTCCCATCTATATACCTATCTAAATGTTTTTTAAATGTTGCTATTGTACCTGACCCAACCACTTTCTCTGGCAGCTCATTCCATATAGTCACGCAGAGAGTGGGGCGTATCTGTGCCCCTCATGATTTTATACACCTCAATAAGGTCTCCCATCATTCTCCTACATTCCAAGGAATAAAGTCCTTTCCTGGCCAACACCTCACTAAAACTCAGGCCTATTAGCCCAGGCAACATCCTCATAAATTTTCTTTGCCCACTTTCCAGTTTAACTATGTCTTTCCTATAACAGGATGACCAAAACTATACACAATACTCCAAGTGCGGCCTCACCAATGACTTATACAGTTGTAACATTACATCCTAACTCCAATACTCAATGTCTCGACAGATGAAGGCCAGCATGCTAAATGTCTTCTTCATCACCCTGTCCACCTGTGACACCACTTACAATGAACGATGTACTTGTTCTCCTCGGCCCCTCTGTTCCACAACACTCCTCAGGACCTGACCACTTACTGTATGAGTCCTACCTTGATTTGACCTTCCAAGGTGCAACACCTCACACTTTTCTGTATTGAATCACATTTGCCAATCCTCAGCCCACTTCCCCACCTGATCAAGATCCTTTTGTAATTTTTGATAACTTTCCTTGCTATCAACAACACTGCCTAGTTTTGGTATCATCTGCAAACTTACTAATAATGCCTTGTACATTCAAATCAGATCATTTGTGTAAATAACTTTTATCAAAAGTCTCAGCACTGACCCCTGTGGCACACCACTAGTCACAGGCTGCAGTCTGAGATACAACCTTCAACCATCACCCTCTGCTTCCTACCATTGAGCCACTTTTGAATCCAATTAGCTAGCTCCCCCTGGATCCCATGCGAGCTAACCTTCATGACTAGCCTGCCATGTGGAACCTTGTCAAAGGCCTTACTAAAGTTCATACAGACAACATCCACTGCCCTAACTTAATTTTTCCTCTTGGTTGGTTACTCCTTCAAAAAAGAACAAAGAACAAAGAAAATTACAGCACAGGAACAGGCCCTTCATCCCTCCAAGCCTGAGCTGATCTAGATCCTCTGTCTAAACCTGTCATCTATTGTCTAAGGGTCTGTATCTCTTTGCTCCCTGCTCATCCATGTATCTGTCCAGATCCATCTTAAAAGACACTAACGTGTCTGCGTCTACCATGTCTGCTAGCAATGCTATCCAGGCACCCACCACCCTCTGCATAAAGAACTTTCCACGCATATCTCCCCTAAACTTTCCTCCTCTCACTTTGAACTCATGACCCCTAGTAATTGAGTCCTCCACTCTAAAAGATTTGTCAAACATGACTTCCCACGCACAAATCCATGCTGACGATCGCTAATCAGACATTGACTATCCAAATGTTAGCTGATCTTGTACCTCAATATCCTCTCCAATAGCTTGCCTACCAATAATATCAGGCTCACTGGCCCGTAATTCCCTGGCTTGTCTTTGTTACCTTTCTTAAACAATGGAACAACCTTAGCCACCCTCCAGACTTCTGGAGCTTCACCAGTGGCTCATGATGAAGCAAAATTATATGAAAGGGCCTCTGCAATTTCTTCCCTAACCTCAATCAATGTCCGAGGATGGGCTTGATCAGGCCCAGGGCAGTTATCTATCTTAATGCGCCTTAAGGCTGCAAACACCTCCTCTCTGGTAATGTATCTGCAGTCCAAAACATCTCTCTTGTTTCTTTTATTTCTTTGGTATTCATGATTCTCTCCTCAATAAGCACCACGTAGAAATATTTATTAACAATCTCCCCCAACCTCCAAAGGTTCTTCACAAAGATGGCCATGCTGATCTTTAAGGGGACCTATTCTCTCCCTAGTCATCCTCTTACTCTATAGGATTTAGAGCATATCTTTAACCTTATCTGCCAGATCCACCTCATACCCTCTTTTTACTCTTCTGATTTCCCTCTTAAGTGTGCTCCCACACTTTTTATAGTCATCTAGGGATTCACTTGAGCTGGATAGCTTAAACCCAATGTATGCCTTCTTCTTTTACCTGACTAGAACCTCATTATCCCTTGTCAGCCAAGGATCCCTAAACCTGCCAGCTTTTCCCTTCACCCTAACAGGACATACAGTCCATGGATTCTAGATATCACCGTTTTAAAAGCCTCCCATTTGCCAGTCATTCCTTTACCTTTAAAGAGACTTATCCAATAGACCTCTGCTAGATCCTGCATAATGGCCCCGAAATTGGCCCTGCTCCAATTTAGCACCTTAACCTGTGGACCTGACCTGTCTTATTCCATAACTATGCTAAAATTATACATTTGCTCTTCTAGTACTTGATGGTCATTTGGGGGTCTATGATATAGTCCCAACTTAATGACCATCCTGTCTTGTTTCTAAATTCTAACCAGATGGCTTCGTTTGATGACCACTTAAGAATATCCTTTCTAAACACTGTTGTTATGTCCTCCCTTATCAAAAGGGCAACTCCCCTTCCTCACTTACTTGTATTTCTGTCATGCCTGTAGCTTCTGTATCCTGGAACATTGTGCTGCCAGACCTGCCCATCTGTCAGCCATGTTTCTGTTATGGCTGTAATATCCCAGTTCCCAGAGCCAATCCATGCTCTGAGCTCATCTGCCTTACAAGTCAGGCCTTGTGCATTGAAATAAATGCATTTTAAACCCGAAGCCATTTCATTCCCTTTACTGTGCCCCTGGCTATCCTGAATAATAACTTGCCCTTGATAATAAAATGTGAGGCTGGATGAACACAGCAGGCCAAGCAGCATCTCAAGAGCACAAAAGCTGACGTTTCGGGCCTAGACCCTTCGTTCCGAAACGTCAGCTTTTGTGCTCTTGAGATGCTGCTTGGCCTGCTGTGTTCATCCAGCTTCACACTTTATTATCTTGGATTCTCCAGCATCTGCAGTTCCCATTATCTCGAATAAACTTGCCCTTGATGGCTAACATATTCCCCTGACTTTTCGATGCTCCCCCTCTTATTCAGAGTCCCACACCCCCTGCCAAACTTAGTTAAACCCTCCTGGGCAACACTAACAAATCTCCGTCTGGTTCAAGAACAACCTGTCCCTCTTTGTACAGAAGAGATGCCAATGATCCAAGAACTGAAAACTCTGCCCCTTACAGCAACTCCTCTGCCATGCATTCATCTGGCCTATCTTTCCATTTCTATCCTGATGAGTGCGTGGTGTTGTTACACTTGAAACAGTTCAGAAAAGAATGTTGCAAGGTTTGGGCAGGTTGGGGGCAGGGTGCATAGGTTTGAGCTATAGAGAGAGGCTGACAATCTGGGGCTATTTTTCCTGGAGAATTGGAGGCTGAGGGGTGACCTTATAGAGGTCTATAAAATCATGAGGGGCATGGATAGGGTAAGTAGTGAATGTTTCTTTCCCCAGAATAGCGGAGTCCAAACCTAAAGGGCATAAGTTTAAAGTGAGAGGAGAAGGAACCTGAGGGGTGGTTTTTCATGCAGAGGGTGGTGCGTGTACGGAATGAGCTGCCAGAGGAATTGGTGGAGGCTGGTACAATTACAACATTTAAAAGGCATCTGGATGGGGACATGAGCAGGATGGAATTAGAGGGATATTGGCCAAATGGGACTAGATTAATTTAGGATATCTGGTTGGCATGGACAACTTGAACCGAAGCGTCTGTTTCCATGTTACTCAACTCTCTGGGTCTATAACTGAAAATCAGATTTGACTTGCCAACCCAGCAATCTCTTTTCCTCCTGCAGTGTTAGTGATAGAGATATTTTGAAATCTGGCTTTCTTGCATTTGTCCAGCTAAATATAAGGTTTCTTCTGGGAGCACCTGTTTCTTTCCACAGTCCAAAGATCTGCAGGCTGGGTGGATTGGCGATGCTAAATTGCCCAGTGTTCATGGATGTGTAGGTTAGGTTGGTCATAGGGGCATGGGTCTGGGTGGGATGGTCTGAGGGTCGGTGTGGACTTGTTGGGCCAAAGGACCTGTTTCCACTCTGTAGGGATTCTATGATTGCCACAGACAGAACAAAGAAAATAAATTTCCAGTGAGGGAGTGGGCAGTGATAAGAGGGGAGGGTTGGTGAAAAGCATAAAGACTATTTGGCCCAATGACCTGCTTATTTGCTATAATTTATAGTCACTTAAATGTAATGTCAAGTCAGGGGACTATTGAAACATCACATTAAATTCAGGTGGGCAAACAATTGGTTCTACCTCATTATAAACACAGACGTTACGATTTAAGCATAGAGTTCACACAAAGCATATGTGATATTTTAAAAAAAAATCTTAAGCCGAGTATTAATAGAGCTGACATAACCTATCAGCCCAGAAGATGCAATTGAATCACTCAGTATGTCCAGTCAGTCTTGAAACAATTATCTTCTTCTTTGCCATGATAATAGTTTTTTTTTCAGTTTCTAGCCCTGATGTGCAGCTGTTGTAACAGAACAGCAGCCTGTCTACAAACCTCGATGCACTGCCCCAAAAAGCTTTGTACGTAAATTAGCAACTCTTTGGAAATATAGGTGATTTAGTGGTGAAGAAAAAGGATTAAAATGTAACATGTACTTAATTGTTGAATAAAAGAACCCATTCAATTGTGTGAAAGCACTTCAGGGTTTAAAAATAGGCCTTGTTATAAAGTCAGTCATACAGCACAGAAACAGATCCTTTGGCCCAACCAGTCCATGCCAATCATTGACCCAAACTGAAATAGCCCCACCTGCCTGCTTGACTTATTTCCCTCTAAACATTTCTTATTCAAATGGCTTTTGTCTAAATGACTTTTAAACATTGTAACCATACCCACATACAGCACTTCCTCCACTTCATTCCACACGCGAACCACCATGTTAAAATAAAAAGTTGCCCCTTTTATCTTTTTAAAATATTTCTCCTCTCACCTGAAAAATATGCCTCCTAGTTTTGAAAACCCCGACCCTGCTTTTCACCTTATCGATACCCCTCATGATTTTATAAAACTACCTCTCAATGTCCTACGTTCCAGAGAAAAAAAAATCCCAGCCTCTTCTTGTCACTCAAACTCACCATTCCCAGCAACATCCTAGTCAATCTCTTCTGAACCTTCTCTAGCTTAACAGGGAGACCAGAACTGGGGACAGTATCCAGAAGAGGCTTCACTAGTGCCCTGCGCAGCCTTAACATTGGAAGAACGAAAAATAGCACACGCGCACACACACACAAACTGCTGGAGATCCTCAGCAGGTCTGGCAGCTGAGAGAAAACAGACATAACATTTCAGACCAGTGGCCCTTCATGAGCACCTGAGCATTTGTACCCGAATCAGGAGAATCAGCTTGAAGAGCACCTGTTCCAGAGGAGTGCAATCACATCATTGAATAGCCGCTTCAGTCAAACATTGTGCTGTGGGAAGTTTGGCCAAAAGCAGAATTAAGAGTAGACAGTTCAACCTCCAGCCTGTTCCACTATGTAGTGACATCACAGCTGATATGACTTAACCCCATAGACCTGCCTTGGCCCATTTCCCTTAACTTTCAAAAATTACATTTTTCAAAGCAAACTAATCCAGCATCAACTGCTGTTTGTGGAAGAGTTCCCAAACACCCTTTCTGCCGACAAAGGTTTTCCCTGACATCTCTCCTGATAACCAGAAAAAGCTACAGATGCTGTAAAATCAGACACAAAACAGAGGTTGCCAGAAAAAGCTCAGAAGAGTCACTGGTCCCTCAATATTAACTTTTTGAAGCCTCTTAAGAGACTGCTTGACCCATTGAGCTTTTCCAGCAAATTTTGTTTTTGTTTTGAAATCTCTCCCGACAAATCTGGCCCCCAGTTTTAAAAGCTGTCCTTTAGTTCTATACAAGTGTCTGACTAGTGGAAACATCTATCTGCCCAGGACAGAATGAGGGGAGGCCAGACTGGGTTGACTTGGAGGGTGGGAGTGCTAGAGATATCCACACACACAGGGCAGGGTGGGGGGGGGTTAAAGAAAGAAAAAGGGCAATTACCTTCAGCAGCAAGATCGGTAACCAGCTGATTCAAAGGCAAAAAGCAGAAAAAAAAACAAAAATCACATTGAAAGGGAAGCAGTGGCCTAGCAGTATTATCACTGGACTATTTATCCCGGGGGCGGGGGGGGGGTGGGAAAGAGAAGAAAGAAAGACTGGATAACATTCAGGTCTAGGCCCCGAACCGTCAGCTTTTGAGCTCTTAGGATGCTGCTTGGCCTGCCGGATTCATCCAGCTCCACATTTTGTTATCTAATGTTCTGGAGGCCTTGCTTTCAGCCTCTCTGCAGCAGACAGTAGAATTGGAATTGAGAATCTAACAGTGACCGCGAATCCACCTGGTTCACTAAACGTTGCAACCCCCCCCCCCCCCCCCGCCCCCAGATGTGACTCCAGACCCACAGTAAAGTGGCTCAGAGTCAACCACATTCTGGGCAATTAGTGGATGGGTAGCAAGAGGCTGGCCTAGCCAACAATGCCCTTGTCTTATGGAGGAAGAAAAAAAAGAAATGTTTGGGGGCAGGGGAAGCAGTTGGAGGAAATGAGTGAGTTGATTGAAAAAAAAAGAATCACAGCACGATTATAGAATGCCTTTTTTGTTTAGAAGGCTAACAGAAACACCATCTGGGAAGTAGATGTTTACTTGACAGTCGCTTGTCAGAGTAATTCCACACAAGTTGGCTAAGTTTTTAAAAATGCCAATGCTACCCAACATTTGGATAGCAGAAGAGTTTAGAAGCTACTTCAGGAAACGTTATAAATTTAAACAAACTAGGAATACTTTTTAAAAAGAGTTTTATTAAAATCATTGTTCACAGAACATACAGCATCAAATGGATGCAGCATACTTGCCAGCATCATCCATTCACAAATCCAGACTTAGTAAAGTGAGTTTTCTAGTCCCACTGTCGTGAGAGATCTAACGACTAATGCGGTCTAAAAGACCGTCGTTTGGCTAATAAATAGACATAAGTTATTAATAAGTAATTTAAATAAGTCATAAATACGGTTACAGGCTTCGAACTTCTGCTAAACTAAGTTAACTTAAATATAAAATCGAGGTAACTTCCACGGACATAAGTTACTGATTTTTAAAAAGTTTTAGAGCCGAACACCGACACCAAAAAAGTCTTTCAAATGAAGACGGCAGGGTGAACCTTGCATCCTTTCGAGTCCCTGGATGAGACAGGGAGACTGGCTCCTTCAAACGGGTGCATGCACTTGCTCTAGGCACTGAACGGAGGCCAATTTCCGGACAGTTCACTCCAGCTAGCGTTCCATGCTACTCAAGCAAGGAAAAACGAAACAAGTGAAGGGGGGTCGGGGCAACGCTTTTCACATCTTACACGATTGGACGAGTCTCGCGGCGTGGAGCAAGTGCCCTGCTTTAAGTTGCTGCTGGCTGCAGTTGGTCTCATCGTCCAGGAATGCGGGCACGACGACAACGGAGAGCGCGGCAGGCGGCTGAGTGGTAACGCTCGCAACAGGCGCCGAGACCTGCTGTGCAGCGCTCGGGTCCGGCGTGGGTAGGTTTAGTTCCTCCTCGGTGGTAGCCAACACTTGCAACAGGACGATGGAGAGGAAAAACAGGAGAAGCCTCTTGGTCACGTCCTTCTCAGTAGGAAGCGGCCTCCTAACCTAGAGAGAGAAAAAAATAAGAGAAAGCAACTTGTTAAAGTCGCAAGAATCCAGTGTTTTGTACGACTAAAAACTTTGAGGAATAGTGGAAGAAATATTTACTATCTGGCAGCGATATCGACTTACCTGATGAGGAGGATAGAGAATTTTCAGAGATCGCTTCTTGCGCCTTTTTGGCTTCTCGCATTCGCGAATGGGCTCGAAAGTGAAGACCTGGGGCATTCGAGACCTGTAGCTGGAGAAGCCCACGACCTGCCTCTCTGACCTAGCCCGCTGGCTCAATTCACAAGTCCTGCTGAAAGGCAGCGCGCTTGTAGTGTAAATAACTTCCATCCCGCTTTGTCCGATTGGCGAATGAATGACGCTGATCCACCAGCCCGCCCTTTTATTGTTCCAAAAACGGCCACGCCCTCCGGTTCCAATTGGTGCCTTCAGGTCGCGTCACAATGCCAGCGCGTTCCGACCCGCTGCTCACGATTGGTCAGAAAGGAACTGCTGCGCTGCCATTGGCTCAGAGCCTTGGCCGCTCATCACTTTTTTTTGTGAATGAAAGAAACGTGGCTGGAAATTCCCCAAATTTCAGTGGGTTTTATTTTCGCAAGGCAGTGAGTGGGAAGGAAAATGCGCGGCACTTCCATTCTCTGGCCAAGTGCCGTAGCGAAAGAGCTGTGAAAAAGTAGCAAATTGCGGCTGAAGTTGGAAATGTAAACACAAAGTGGCGGCAATACTGAGGAGGTCAGGCAGCAACTTTCGGAATGTTTTTAAAAAAGGTTTTAGGATGTCCCATTAAAATGAAACATTCAATGTGAAACTTGGCAGATAAGTGTTCATGAGTTTGTAAAACATAGATTCTCTGGGCTGGCTGTGCAAACACATATGTCTGCATATGTAAAAAAATTAAGTTAAAAATGGAGGAAATGAAATATTTATTGAAAAAATAAAATGGAATCATGTCGAAGAATATGTGAACAGCTAATGTTGGTATTTAAAACTGGCAATGGAATTAATTAGCTTTGCGGTAGGAAACATAATGGAAATATTACTGAAAAAATAGAACAGAAAATTTTAAGCAACCTAGATGTGGGAAGGTCACGATTGACGGACCTGATGCAATCCTTTCAGAAACAGAGTTAATAAGATCAATGATTTAGATTTCGCAAAACTACACAATAGATTCCTGTTTGAATTCACAGTCAGCATACACAGTAAACTTGCTACTCAACAGAAGATATCACAGATTAGGGTTTTAAAGATAATCAGTCAGACTGGTACCAGGTGGGAACTGGTCACCACTCAGAATCATGATAGAATCCCTTCAGTGTGAAAACAGGCCCTTCAGCCAACAAGTCCACACCAACCCTCAGAGCATCCCACCCAGACCCATTCCCATATAACCCACCTGATCTACACATCCCTGAACACTACAGGCAATTTAGCACGGCCAATCCACCTCGCCTGCACATATTTGGACTCTGGGAGGAAACCCATGCAGACATGGGGAGAATGTGCAAACACCACACTGACAGTCGCCTGAGGGTAGAATCGAACCCGGGTTGCTGCTAACCACTGAACCACTGTGTGACACCAGGCTGCAGCCGGGAATTGTTCTCTTGTTCAGCATTTGTAGAAAAAAAAGGGCATGGGAATTGAAAGTAGTTTTGAATATGGTGTGTTTTGGGGGAGGGATGGAGTGTTGGAGGTGGGATCGTCAGAGCGGTATGCAGCACAGAAAAAGGCACTTTGACCCATCATGCCTGAGCCTGGGAAATACAAACACTTAACTACTCTAACCTCATCGTCCAGAACTTGGCCAACAATGTAAAGAACTGTGGATGCTGTAAATCATGAACAAAAACAGGAGTTGCTGGAAAAGCGCAGCTGATCTGGCAACATCTGTGAAGGAGAAATCAGAGTTACCATTTTGGGTGTGGTGACCCTTCCTCAGAACTGATAGTGGCTGGGAAAATGTCAGTTCATATGCAGAAAATAGGGAGGTGGTTGGGGTAGGAAGGAAATGATAGGACAGAGCCCACAGAAAGGGAAAGACAGTTGGACAGACAAAGGCATGGATTCCAATTTGGTTGGGAAAATGAATAGCTGTTAATGGACGCAGTTAGATTAGATTCCCTACAGTGTGGAAACAGGCCCTTCAGCCCAACAAGTCCACACTGCCCCTTGAAGCATCCCAGCCAGACCCATCCCCCTATAACCCATACAACCCTGAACACTACGAGCAATTTAGCATGGCCAATCCACCCTAATCTGCACATCGTTGGACTGTGGGAGGAAACTGGAGCACCTGGAAAAAACCCACACAAACACGGGGAGAATGAGCAAACTCTGCACAGACATTTGCCTGAGGCTGGAATTGAACCCGGGTCCCTGGTGCTGTGAGGCTGCAGTGCTAACCACTGAGCCACCATGCCACCCCTGAAATAGTAGCCTCTGTTAGTAGCTAACAATAGGTAGCGTATAAAGGCAGACTATGTGATAACAAGGCTGGTGTGTGGGTTTGGGGTCTAGAGCCTCGGAGAGTTTAGGCCCTAAAATTATTGAACTCGATATTGATTCCGGAGGGCTGCAAGCGGAAAATGAGGTGTTGTGCTTCCAGCTTGTATTGAGCTTCGCTGGAATACCGCAGCAACAGAGATGTTGATCAGGGAGCAGGATGGTGTGTTAAAGTGGCAGGCAGATGGAAGCTCAGGGTCATTTTTGTGACTAGAATGTAGATGTTCTGTGAAGCAGCCACCCAAGTCTATGCTTTGTTTGCCCAATGCAGAGGAGACCACATTGTGAGCAGCGAATGCAGTAGACTACGCTGTGGATAGTGCAGGTGAAGTGTTGCTTCACCCAGAAGGTATGTTTGGGCCCTTGGATAATGGGGAGGGAGGAGGTAGATGGGCAGGTGTCGCACCTTCAGCAGTTGTAGGGGAACCGTCCAACTATTCTTTGGGCTTTAGGCCCTGTTCCCACCTTTTGTTTACTATTTAACCCCTCCCCCCACCCTCTGTTCTCTTTAGGTGTCCATCTAAATACTTAAATGTTGTGAGGATTTCTGCCTCCACCACCTTCACTGTTTCCTCTACCCTCTGGGTGATAAAAAACATTTCTTCACATCTCCTCTAAGCCTCCTGCCACTCACCTTAAATCTTTGTCCCCTGTCATTGATCCGTCCATTAAAGGGAAATGTTTCTTCCTGTCTACTCTATCTGTATCCCTCGTCATTTTATACATTTCGTTCATGTTCCCTCTCCTCTGCTCGAGGGGAAACAATTCCAATCTGTCCAATTTCTCTTGTGGAGAGGAAGGAGGGCAGGTTTGAACGAATACTGAAGGATGCCGTGAATTTAAACATTAAGATACAAACAAACTTTCCGAATATTGATTGAAACGTTTAAGATCTTGAGTGGTTTTAACAAGATGAATGCGGACAGGGCATTTCATTTTGCAGGAGAATCTAAAAGGGGTTATCCATTTAAAGAGTGTGTTTGGAACCCTTTGTTTATTCAAAGGGCAGTGGAATCAGAGTATGTCAATGTCTTTCAGACAGAGGGCGAAAGATTCTTGATAAACAAGGGGTCAAAGGTTAGTTGGGGTGGGGTAGGCTACACAGAAAAGAGCCTTGCCAGATTCACCACGACCTTGTTGAATGGTGGAAGAGGTCTGAAAATCTGAGCAGTCTACTCTGCTCCTATTTCTTAACATTGTACGAATGTAAATGATTTTCAATGGAGAGAAGTGTTGGATGGGACAATGTGGGGCAGGATGAATAAGCTCCTTGGAAGCTTGGTGCTTTGGAAAGTGAAGAGGATGGTGGCAAAACAGAAAGTGTTACACCTGTGAACGCATTGAAAAATACCATGAAGGCGATGAAGAGAGGTTAAGAGTGATGGAGTCATAGAGATTTACAGCATGGAAACAGTCCCTTCGGACCAACTTGTCCATGCCAACCAGATAGCTCACACTAATCTAGTTCCATTTGCTAGCATTTGGCCCATATTCCTCTAAACCTTCCTTCTCATATACTCATCCAGATGCCTTTTAAATGCTGTAATTGTACCAGCCTCCACCATCTCCTCTGGAAGCTCATTCCATACATGCACCACCCTCTGTGTGAAAACATTGTCCCTTATGTGCCTTTTATATCTTTCCCCTCTCACCTTAAACCTATGCTCTCTAGTTTTGGGCTCCCCTACCCTGGGGGAAAGACCTTGACTATTCACCTTATCCATTCCCCTTCGTGATTTTATAAACTTCTATAATGTCACCCAATGATATCTGCAATCCCGGTACAAACATGATGGGCCAAAGGGTCTCCTTCCGCATGGGAGTGATTCTGGAACACGGAAAACGGAGGGGATACAGATATTTCCTGTACTGTAGTGCCCATGGCTGAGCACAGTTCCATCTGACTTTTCCATTTGGTAATGGAAGTTGGGGTTTGATGTCATAACCTTGAATGTTTTAACAGTCAAGAAGAAATCAGAGCATGTGAAGAAAGAAATATTGTCCAGCAGCTAATGAGCAGCCCTGGATCGCTCCTCAGTTCAATTTCCTTCCCTGGCTAATTGGGAGGAGTGACTGTTATTCCGTTTGGAATGCAGAAAGGTGCCCTGGGAGGATGTTGGTGAAGCAATGACCGCAGTTGTAAGATTGAATAACGTAGTGTTTATGTGGGTGAGGAGGGCAGGGTGTGGGCTGATAATGGTGATTGCTTTAGGACTGTTCTCAAATTTGCAATGGGTAGCTTGTGTTGAGTAACTCGTGGTAAATAAGTTATGTGCGATTGGCATGCAGGCAGAACAATGAGCGATGGGCGTTGATACCAGCCGACAGGAGAAACGAAATTGACATCATACATGATAGATCTCAGAACTCTGGCAGACTCAGTCTTGGAGCCTGATGTGAACTCTAAGGTGTAAATTTCCACCCAGCATTTAGGAAGATTGCAGACCAGAAAACAACTAAGCAAGAAGGATAAAGCTGAGAACTGCAGTTGCTGGAGTTCTGCAAGGATTTCTGAGAAAAAGATAAAATTGCTGGCCAAACTCAGCAGATCTGGCAGCATTTGTGGAGAGAGAATTGAATGTTGGACCAGGCACTTTGGACCTACCCTCAGCACATCTGCAACCCTCAGCCTTGCCTTCATCACTTCAATTTTATTCCAGGTTTCCAGCATACACAGAATGTTTGTTTCATTCTGGACAGACTTGGCCATCTCAATACCTTGCTAGTTGGCCTCCCACCTTCCACTGTGTGTCAACATCAACTCACTCAACCCCTTGCACTCGCTGTTGTACATCGGCTCTCACTCCGGCAAAATTGGGTTTTTGAATATTCATGCTGCCTTCAAGTTTCGCCATAATCACTATTTCCCCACTTCTCTAGCCTGCTGCAGCCCTGTACACAGCTGTCCTCTGAGAAACCTCTGAGCTGCTTTTCATTCGGCCTTTTCTGCGTCACTGATTTATATTATTCCAGCTGAGCTTCAGTGCGATCTCTGGAATTCTCTCCCTCTTTAAGAAGCTCCTTCAAAACTATTTCTTTTGCCATGTTTTAAACCTTCTTGTTTTAACATATCCCTGTGAGGGTCAGTGTCAGATTTGTCTGATAGTCTGTTGTGAAATGCCTTGGGATGAGCTGGTACACTTGGCAATGTGTGTGCAAGTTACTATTATAATGTTCTGCTTGCTTCTTGTAGGGTTCATCTGCTAATCATCCCTTGACATAGGGACATAGGAGCAAAAATAGATCAGTCAGGCCCTCAAATCATACTAGTTCTGAAGAACAGTCACGTTAACTCTGCTTTCTCTCCACAGAGGCCGCCAGGCCAATTGAGTTTCTCCAGCAATTTCTGTTTTCATCTTAAAACCTGTTCCAACTTTCATATATCCATTCATATGGATTGGAAGCAGAAGTAGGCTATTCAACCTTTCATGCCTGCTGTGCTATTCCATTAGATTATTGCTGATCCATTTGTGCTGCAAATTTCACATACTCACTTATCGCCAATAACATTTCATTCCCTTGTTTACCCAGAATCCATCCCTTCCACCTCAAAAATATTTCAGGTGGCCTGCTTCCACCACCTTCTGAAGCAGGGAGTTCCAAAGTCACACAACTCTCTGAGAGAATATTTCCTCCCATCGCTGTCCTACAAGGGTGACCCCTAATTTGGAATCAGCAGCACGGTGGCACAGTGGTTAGTACTGCTGCCTCACAGCTGCCAGGGACCTGGGTTCAATCCTACCCTCGGGCAACTGTGTGTGTGGAGTTTGCACATTCTCCCTGTGTCTGCATAGGTTTCCTCTGGGTGCACCAGTTTCCTCACACGATCCAAGGATGTGCAGGTTAGGTGGATTGGCCATGCAAAATTGCCCATAGTGTTCTGTGGGTGCCTGACCAATTTTGTCACAGGCATATGCTTGAAAGATTTATAGGTTGGCAGTCTACCTGCTTGGCCATGTTGGTAACATGCCTTATTTGGCCCTCCAATCTTGGAGCATTTTTTATACTATTTCATGGGATTTGAGCATCATGCTGGTAGGGCCAGTCTTTGTGACCCAGTCCCAACTGTCCTCAAATTGATTGGAGCTTTCAGGTGGCCCTTTGCTGTGGGTCTGGAGTCTCATATAGACCAAAGCAGATAAGGATGGCAGATTTCCTTCCCTAAAGGACATTTGTGAAGAGGATGTATGCTGCAATAATTGATGATACTTTCAAGGTCGGCATCACAGAAACCTAGCTTTAGATTCCAGAATTATTAACTAAGTTTAATTGGAAATTGAAACTTGTGTCCTGAGGCTCTGGGTTACTAGTCTAGTCACATTCTTACTTTGCAACCATCTCCCTGTAATCATTTTCCCCCCTAAAGTGGAACTTGAACTCAGAGGCTACATTTTCAGCACCAGACCTCTCTCTATGCATCCTGTGAAATCTTTTACTCGTACTAAACAGTTAGATCACAAACCTTTACTTGAGGGAGTATAATCCATTTTATTCTCACAATTTAAACAGGCAACCACATTTGGGAGTCATATTTGTCTCAAAATGTTGAATAACCAGACCTGCTGAGTTTCAGAACTGAGGAATGGAATTGGTTCCAATGCAAGAAAATCTGTCAGATTCTACATGAGGCATATCCTTCCCAAATAGGTTTGCCAAACCTTGGCGGTATTACTGAAGGGTCAGGATTAGCCTGATAATATTTTCCCTTTTAATTTTCTGCTATAAGAAGTTCACATCCTGCAGACTGCAGGCATGGAATCCCGTTTTGATACAGTGACGCTGTATCAAGTGCTGGCTGCCAGAAGTTGCAACAAAGCAGTTTTCAACAGGAAACTCACCCTTGGAGGGCCTCCAGAGTTTTTTCCTCAAGCTCCGCACGCAATGCGAGCTGGATGGATTCCAGCTGCTATAACGTAACTGCACAAGTAAACATGTCAGGGCGCTTCAGCACCTTGAAATGCTGCCAGAAAGAAAGTCGATCAGAGACAAACACTAATGGAAAGAATGCGGACTGTCTCCATTGGCTCCAACTAGAAAAAGAAAGGATAAGTAATTATAGCCATGGCTTTTGTTGCTAATTGAGGCACAGTTCCACTCTTTGCTCTACGTAAACACAAATCACACATAAAGACACACAAATACATGTACAGAGATGCACATATACATGTGAAAATACATGTACATTCACAGACATACAAATGAAGGGATATGCATGGGTAAAAATACATATACGTGGATAGATTAGATATACAAATATACGCATAAAAGTTTACACATATATGCAAAGAGACACATGCACATACAAAGTTATACCTACATATTTATAAAGGAACACAGACTTCCAATAATATAGACACAAACATACAAAGATACTAACGCACACTTGCTTTCAAAGGTTCACATTTTTACACAGACGTATGTGTTTTCGTTCCAAGTTGCAGTTGATCCTGTATTGGAACCGTGTCGCCGTTTATTTGTTGTTGGATCCAAGCATTCACTAACAGCATTGCAGATGTTCCTACAGCAGAAGGACTGCAATAGTTCAGCAGGACTGTCGCTGACCATCGTCATCTTCCCAATGATAATGAGAGAAGGTGATCTTGCCAGTGACATCCACAACTTATGAATGGACAGAAATAGCTCACACATGCATGAAAAACTCATATATGATCAGAACAGAATAAAACAGCATATCCTTCAGAACCAGAAAAGAACAGAGCGTCACAACCATGCTAGGAAAAAGGATGGAGTATATCATGGCACCATGAGAATGGGATACAGAATCACAACAACACGAGAACAGGATGTGGCACCATGACAGAAAAATTGTCCAATCTATTACTCGCCTGTATATCTGATGATCAAATAATAAATAAATTGACAATGAATGTCTGTGCAATCTCAGCACTCACATCTGCCTGACGTATGTCCCTCCACTTAGTAATTGTTGGTAATGTGAGAGAAGTGAGACTGTGCTTGGAGCATTTCTTGACTGTCAGACAATTCACCTGTTGGTAAATGGTCACAATAAAAGCTTGCATTTGTGTATCACCTTCAACATAGTAGGATGCCTCAACACATACTGATGAATGATCACACACTAAATACTGAGCCACAGAATAAAACAGTGTGCATGTATCTAGTGTAATTAATGTCACAAAACTTACTGCGGTACTTCCTTGGTGTGTTACATTAAAAAAAAATAGAGTTAGTTAAAGTTTTACAGAGTATGCTTAAAAGTGGAATGGAAGGTAGAGAGGTGGAAATGTTTCAGGCAGAGTTCCAGTGCTTAGAGCTCAGGCAGTTGAAGACAGCAGCCACTAATTCTGGAGTGATAAAGCATGGTAAAGAAGCCAGAATTAGAGGGCTGCAGATATTTTGAAGGTTTCAGCATACATTGGGCAGGGCAAAGCCCTGGAAAGGATTGGAAAACTAAGATGAGAGTTTGCAGCCAAGAGGTTTCTTGACTGGGAGGCAAATTATGACCTTGTTGCACCGTTAAAGAATGATTCTTTTGCTGTAAAGAATGCTTTAAGCTTTATTTATTAACATGTTATTGTTGCTTTATTGTACCTTGAGGCTGCAAGAAACAGCAAGAGGATGCATCATTACAGGACTTCCTGTGATGATGTATAATGTGCTTCATGACATTTCACATGCCGCATTTAACCCTTCATATGACAGAAGCTGGTGTAGATTAATAAGGGCACTGCTGATAGAAAAATGGGACTCATTGACAGATCAGACACAAGGGACTAAGGAACACAGCGATGAAAGTGGAGTTGTGAAGAAGATGAGATAACAAGGTGTATAGAGCTGGATGAACACAGCAGGCCCAGCAGCATCAGAGGAGCAGGAAAGCTGACATTTCTGGCCTAGACCCTTCTTCAGAAATGGGGGAGGGGAAGTGGGTTCTGAAATAAATAGGGAGAGAGGGGGAGGCAGATAGAAGATGGATAGAGGAGATGATAGGTGGAGAGGAGACAGTCAAGTCAAAGACGCAGGGTTGGGGCCGGTTAGGGTGAGTGTGGGTGGTCAGCCCAGGGAGGATGGACTGGTCGAGGGGGGTGGCAGGGGGGGATGAGGTTAGTAGGTAGGAGATGGGTGTGGGGCTTGAAGTGGGAGGAGTGGATAGATGGAAGGAAGGACAGGTTAGGGAGGCGGGGACGTACTGGGGGAGGGGAGATTTTGAGCTTGTGAAGTCCACATTGCTGCCATTGGGCTGCAGGGTTCCCAAGTGGACTATGATTTACTGTTCCTGAAACCTTCAGGTAGCATCGTTGTGGCACAGGAGGCCCAGGATGAACATGTCATCTGAGGAATGGGAGGGGGAGTTGAAATGGTTTGCGACTGGGAGGTACAGCTGTTTAGTGCGAACCGAACGTAGGTGTTCTGCAAAGCGGTCCCCAACCTCCCACCCACCTTGGTTTCCCCGATGTAGAGGAGGCCACAACGGGAACAGTGGATACAGTATATCACATTGGCAGATGAGCAGGTGAACATCTGTTGGATGTGAAAAGTCATCTGGGCCTGGGATGAGAGTGAGGGAGGAGGTGTGGGGCAAGGGTAGCACTGCTGGCGGTTGCAGGGAAAAGTGCCGGGGGTGGTGGGGCTAGAGCGGAGTGTGGAGCGGACAAGGGAGTCACGGAGAGGGTGGTCCCTCGGGAAAGCAGATAAGGGTTGGGAGGGAAAAATGTCTATGATGCTGGGGTCGGACTGCAGATGGCGGAAGTGTCGGAGGATGGCTCATTTGATCCAGAGGTTGGTGGGGTGGTATGTGAGGACGAGGGGGATTCTGTTTTGGTTGTTATTGCTGGGAGGGGGTGTGAGGGATGAGTTGCAGGAAGTGCAGGAGACATGGTCGGGGGCATTCTCAACCACTGCGGGGGGGGGGGGGGGGAAGTTGCAGTCCTTGAGAAACGAGGACAACTAAGATGTACAGGAGTAGAATGCCTCATCCTGGGAGCAGATTCGGCAGAGGCAAAGGAATTGGGAATTCGGGGTGACATTTTTGCAGGGAGGTGGGTGGGAGGAGGGGTATTCTAGGTAGCTGTGGGAGTTGGTGGGCATGAAATAGATATCGGTTTCTAGGTGGTTGCCAGAAATGGAAACAGAGAGGTCCAGGAAGGAGAGAGAGGTATCAGAGATGGTCCAGGTAAACCTAAGGTCTCACCTGAAGTATTGTCTCCTTATCTGAGGAAGAATATTCTGGCTGTAGAGCGAGTGCAACACAGGCTTACCAAACTGATTCCTGGGGTGGCAGGGCTGACATTAATGGAGGGATTGGATGAGTGAGGACTATGTTGACTGAAGGTTAGAAGAATGAGGGGGCATGTCATAGAAACCTATAAAATTCTATGAAGACTAGAGAGTAAATGCAGGATGACTAGTGAGCCTAGAACAAAGGGACACAGTCTAAGGATACAGGGTTGGCCATTTAGAACTGAAGACAAGCAGAATATTTTTCACCTAGGGCGTTGTGAGCCCATGGAATTCTCTGCCACAGACAGAAGTTGAGGCCAAAATATTGCATGTTTTCAAGATGGCATTAGATATAGTTTTTAGAAGTAAAGGGTGCAAAGGATACTGGGGAGAAAGCTTGAACAGGGTGCTGAATTGGATGATCAGCCATAATCATACTGAATGGCAGATCAGGGTCAAAGAACCACTCTTGCTTCGGTTTTCTGTGTTGAATGAGGAGCAATGTCTTCTCACAGTTGGTTGTTTGTCTGTGGAATTCTCTTTCCTAAGGTGCAATGGAGGCAGAATTGTTGAATATATTCAAGTCTGATTTACAGAGATTTTTGATTGACAAGGGAGTCAATGGTTATCGGCGGTAGACAGATACAGTGGAGTTAAGACCACATTGAGATCAGTCAAAATCTTAATTGAAAGGCAAAGGCAGCTCAAAGGGCTGAATGGCCTATTCTGCACCTAAGTTTTTGTTCTTAAAGCCCACTCATATATACTCATGTCAACTCCTGCTTCCCTTTCACTTCCATGAAGCACATTAGGATTTTCAAAAATAAAGGCAATATCTCAATGTTGTCCCTCTGACGCTGCCAACACACAGCCACAGCAGGAAACTTTCTCTGGCAGCAGGAACTGCAGATGCTGGAGAATCTGAGATAACAAGGTGTAGAGCTGGATGAACACAGCAGGCCAAGCAGCATCAGAGGAGCATGAAGGCTGACATTGCATGCCTAGCCCCTTCCTCAGAAATGAAATTTCTGTGCTCATCCAGCTCTACACCTTGTTATCTCAGGAAACTTTCTCTCTTGGACGCCGACTGTGAAGAACAGTGACAGAAACCACAATACAGGTTGGAACTGTGTCAGTGAATGAACTGGAGAACACGTGGCCAGGAGAGCAGGGCCAGGATTTGTGTTTTGTTGACAGCACAGGTAATTCACACATTCTCACTGGCTCTCCTCCCGTAAACATATCTTGCAGCGCAGCGGTAGTGTTCCTCTGAGCCAAGAAGGCTGTGTTCACATCCCACCTACCCGAGAGTTATGCTGTAATATTTTCAGCCCTCTTGTGATGCTGTGGTGGTGCCCCTTATCCATGAGCCAGGAGGACCAGTTCAAGTCCTTCCTGATAGAAACTTTCCTGACAGTAGTTTACAAAGTTATAGGAGGCATAGATAGACAGATTGCTTTTCCTAGGGCAGAAATGTCAATTACTAAGGGACATAGATATAAGGGAAAAGTTGGGGGGGGGGGGTGGCAGGGGTAAATTTAAAAGTGTGAGTGGTAAGTTTTTTTAATTCAGTGGGTGGTAAGTGCCCGGAACGCATTACGGGGGGATGGTAGATGCAGATATAATGGTAAAGTTTAACAGGTGTATTGGCAGATCGATGAACAGGCAGTGAGTGGAGGGATACAGGGCACATAGAGGCAGAAGGTTTCTATGTTGAGAAAGGTGTCCATGTGTTGGCGCAGGCTCAGTGGGCCGAAGGTTTTGTTCCTGCATTTTGTTCTTTCTTCACCAGAGGTGTGTAGTAACACTTTTAGGGCTCTTGTGGCTCAGTGGTCATGTCCCCACCTACATACCAGGGGACCTGGAGTTGGTGGTGCTCCAGGGGTGTTTAATGATTTCTCTGAACACATCTGGCTGCACAGCATAAGGAACAAAAACACCCCACCCCCACTCTTCCAGAATCAGAGAGACTCTGATGAAAAGACTTGAAACGCCAGCATGCTTTCTCTCCATGAATGCTGCCTGACCTGCTGTGATCTCCAGCATTTTACTGTTCTCAATACAGATTCCAGCACCTATAGTAATTTGCTCCTCCCTAGAGAGAGAGAGAATGTGCTGTAACCCCTTGACTTTGGTTCATGGGTTAGCCTTTCTGAGAGGTCAGTGCTCCCTTTCCCTAGCCAACTACCAACCCCCCACCCCGCCTCCTCCACTTCGTGTGCCTGCTGATGCAGCCTGAACGAGATCTGACTAACCAGCAAGTCAAGAGAGGCTGGCGATACCCTGAGACCTGCGTAAGCTTGGGCTGCTATCAGCGGCTGGAACTTCCCCCGCCCCACTGCAGCAGTGCTCAGCTCCTGGCAGTCGTGCGTAAGAAGGGCCAAACGGTTAACTCCCTTAGCCGGCCAGCAGCTCACTCTCCCTCTCTCCCACACCACCCAGCTCGGGCACTGGGTTGCTTGCGTACCTTGGTGCGATTGCTTTCTGCGACGATAAATTCTACCGCCCCCCCCCCCCCCCCCCCCCAACTCCTGATTCAACCACGTGTCTGCAATGATGTGTAATCCAATAATGTAAACGTGCTGAAGGGGAGCATTGCAGAGTCCGCTCGGCTTCCAGTTTTATTTTCTCTTTTGCATCCAGAAATGCCCTGACATAAATATGAACCATTTCGTTTCCCCACCACGAAATCAAGCCTGAGTTTTTTTTTGTGGTTAACCTATTAGCCACCAGTAAATCACCATTGCTTTCCAGTGTACATGCAAAGCTCTTAAAGGGGGTTGTGTGCTGACCCTCCCCCTGGACTGGGTGGTCTAGGCTCAAGTCGTACCTGCTCCAGAGATGTGTAATAACATCTGTCATCAGGTTGACTGGGAAAGTAGGTTAAATACTACTTCTTTTTAGAAAAAGGGGCTCTTATGCTATAGTGCTCGTGTTCCTGCCCCTGGCCCAGGAGACTTGTGATAAATTCCTACCTGCTCCAGAGCTTGTCACAACATCTTTGAGGAGTTTGAATTAACGCAAAGCTACAAAGGACTTAGGGAAGTATCTGGAGTTCCACTCTCCCTGGAATTGACAAAAAAAGCACAATGGTTAGAGAGTGTCGGATGTGGTGGAGGCAGGGCCCTTGCAGGGATCTTCACACATATGCCCACAGCTCCCCCCTTACAACTGCTGCTTCTGATCAAACATTCAACCCTCCCTCATACAGACCATGAGACTAATGAACCAAAACATTATTAGTGAAGTGAAATTTTTTAAAAAAATTCTTCTATGCTGAGGTAGATAAGTTCATACCTTCTGTCATACAGATGTACAGCATGGAAACAGACCCTTCAGTCTACTCATCCCATGTAAAACAGGTATCCTAAATAAATCCAGTCCCGTGTGCCAGCATTTGGCCCATAGCCCTCTAAACCCTTCCCATTTACATACCCATCCAGACACTTCTGGTTACAACTCAGGGGCTTGTTAGTTTATTTCCGGGAGCACTTAAGATTCAACAGCAGTACTGTGGATCTGCAATCATGTACATAGTCAAGATCACGTAATCATAGAATCCCTAAAGTGTGGAAACAGGCCCTTCAGCCCATCAAGTCCACACTGAACCTCAGAGCATCCCACTATAACCCACACCTCCCTAAGGACTCTGGGCAATTTAACATGGCCAATCCAGCTAGCCTGCACATCTTTGGACTATGGGAGGGAACCCACACAGACACAGGGAGAATGTGCAAACTCCACACAGGCAGTTGCCCGAGGCTGGAATTGAACCTGGGACCCTCACACTGTGAGGCAGCAGCACTAACCACTGTGCCACCATACCACTTTTCAGCCATTCCTTCCCTCAAGGCCCATTGGGATTTGTGACAATTGATAGTGATTTCATGATCCCTGCTAGACTAGCTTTCAGTTCCATGTTTATCAAATTGAAATTAAGTCCATGGAGAGATTTGGAAATGAGGTTGACAATTTTAAAATCAAAATATTGCCTGATGAGTAACATTTTTCTGAAGAAAGGTCCTGACCTGAAACATCAGCTTTCCTGCTCCTATGATGCCGCCTGGCCTGCTGTGGTCATCCAGTTCCACACTGTGTTAGCGCTGACTCCAGCATCAGCAGTTCTTACTATCTCTGAGTAACTGATGTGGTTTGGTAAGCACAAGGATGGTGGGAGAATGTAGCCTGTAAAGACAGGGGCTGAAAATTTTGGAGGACCTCAAGGTTACGGAGTTGGGAGTTTGGGAGAGAAGCTGGGGGGGGGGTTAGTCACGTTTCGCAGTAAGATGTGGCTGCAAGTTTCCGCAGGAGATGAATTGAAACAGGGGCAAAGTCAGACAATATTATCAAAGTGGAAACAGAAAAGGCGAGATGACAACGATATGACATCGGAAACTTACCTCAATTGTTAGAAGTCTCTGTCCAGTCTAACGCAGTTGCCAGGGAGAGGGACCAGGTCAGGATGTTGTGTGAAAAAGCAGAAGTCTTGGATATATTTTAGAGATTTGAGCATTTATGGAGAGAGAAACAATTCATGATTCAGACTTGTGAGGTATCATTCCAGCCTCCTAACAGGATCGATGCTGGAGCTGCAGGCAGAAACGTTTTTAAAAACACTTTCCAATCTGAGACTTGGGTAGAGAAGGAGAGGAGCAAGTTAGTTAGCAAGGTGAATGTAACTCCAAAGCAGTGGGACATGAGCTCAGTAAGGAAGAGAAATATGCATAACATGGATTATTCTCCTTGAGGAGGGAGGAGACATATTTATAGCACACACAACAGGCCAATTCAATTCCTTCTGGCATTCCAAAACTTTCATGTCATGGAATTGGCTGTGGTAAATATGTAAAACACACATAATCGAGGAAACCAGTTTGCTCTTGCCTGGTGCAGTGATGATGCCCCTAGGTTAGAGAAAATGTTTTGCTCCCGTTTAGTACTGGACAAGTTATTTGTGTCTCATATCTCGGTATTCAGTCCCTGAACATGTCTATATACTCTGTTACGTAGAAACAGAGGTACACAGAAACTTACGATCAGAAGAAGCCCACTTAGCTCCTCAAACTCATCTCTCATTCTAAAAGAGATTACATTTGTCTTTGTCTTAACTTCATCATCTTCCTTGTTTCCCTTAACTTGAATAACCTCAGAGGATGACAATCTACCAAGGTCAGTTTTCAAAGCTTCAGTTGACCCCCAGGCAGCTTTTCCGCAGGAAGCTCCTGCAGATATCAATTGCCCTTCCAGTGTGGAGAAGTGTTTCCTCACGTCCTTCCGAAATGGCCAAACCCTAAACTGAGGAAACTTCCGAACCCTTGCCCCCTCCCAGCATCCCCCATCACCCATTGCTCTGTACTCTCTCACCAGTGGAAGTAGATTCTTTCTAATGACCATATCAGGTCCCTTAGTTACCAATAATGTCTCATGTGATATGCACTATTGCACCTGTGGCGCGCAAGACTATAAGATGGAGGAGCAGAATTATGCCATTTGGCTGATCAGTTTGCTCTGCCATTCGATCATGGCTGAATGTTTCTCATTTCCATTTTCTTCTTCTTTCTCCAGGAAACCCTTGATCCCTTTACTAATCAAGAACCTATCTGTTTTAAAGACATTTCATCTCCACTAATGCTATCAGCTCATAAGGAGTAGGTGCGCAGGTGAATTATATAGTGCCATTGAATTGTACAACGTGGAAACGAACCCTTCAATCCAACTTGTCCATGCCGACAAGGTATCCTAAATTACTCTAGTTCCATTTGCCAGAGCTTGGCCCATATCCTTCTAAATCATTCCTATTCATGTACTTCCTGTGTCAACATTGATGGGTCAGATCACTAGAATCTGTTGACCCATCGCAGTCTGGCGGCTTCTGGGTCCTAAGAATGACCATTTGAGGCCTAATTCTGAGGAGATTCAGTGGCAGAAAGGTAATTGCTTCCTTATTCTCCCCCTGACAGGGGCCGGTATGGCGAAATGGTTCAGGAGGATCAGAGGCCAGGGTGAGTAGGTAACTTTCAGAAGCCACACTCTTGCCTTTGGCCTTCATCGCGAGAGGTTTCGAGTACAGGAGCAGGAATATGTTGTTCAGGGCCTTTGGTGAGACCACACCCAGAATATTGAGTGCTGTTTTGGCCTCCTTTTCGAGGAAGGATGCTCTTGCCCTCGAGGGAGTGCAGCGAATGTTTACCAGGCTGATTCTGGGGATGATGGGTCTGACGTATGACCAGATTGGGATTGCTATCGCTGGAGTTCAGACGAAAGAGAGGGGGAATCTCATAGAGATTTATAAAATTCTAACAGGGCTGGACAGGGTAGATGCATGGAGGATGTTCCCAATGGTGTGTGTGTCCAGAACCAGGAATCACAGTATGAGGATTCGGGGTAGATGATTTAGGATGGAGATGATGAGACATTTCTTCATCCAAAGAGTGGTGAGCCTGTGGATGTCACTACCACAGGAAGTAGTTGATGCCAAAACATTGAATGCATTCAAGAGGTGACAAGATATAGCACTTGGGGTGAATGGGATCAAAGGTTGTGGGAAGAAAGCAGGATTAGGCTATTGAGTTGGACGAGCAGCCATGATTGTGATAAATAGTGGAGGAGGCTCAAAGGGCTGAATGGCCTCCTCCCGCTCCTATCTTCTATGTTACCATCCATGCCTCTGATTTCCCTCACTAAGTGAGTATGGGTCCTGGTTTCCCATAACGGAAGCAGGCATCTTTCCCAACTGTGGGGGAACCTGGTAATTGAGGAAATGTTAATTGAGGTCCTCAACCGGCCATTCATTGACTACTTATTTTCTGGCAAACCAGGAAAGTTTCCCATGAACCCCCATCACCCTTGCCCTCATTTAATTGCAGAAGTGGCAAAAAGGAGTAGTTATTTGTGAATTTGCTCCCAGGAGAGATTTGCCTTCACACACACAAATACACTCTCTCTCTCACACAGATACTCACACAAATACACTCTCTCTCACACACACACTCACACACACAAATACACTCTCTCTCACACACACACACTCACACACACAAATACACTCTCTCTCTTTCACACACACACTCACACACACAAATACACTCTCTCTCTCACACACACACACACACACACACACACACACACACACACAGACACACACACAAATACACTCTCTCTCACACACACACACTCACACACACAAATACACTCTCTCTCTCTCACACGCACACACACACACACACACACACACACACACACACACACACACACACACACACACACACACACACACACACCCATCCTCTCCCGCTCCCACTTCTCATCATGTACAGCCAGCGGTTAATCCTGCTCTCAATCTTTTTGGGTCAATAACAGGGATCACCATTGACATGAGAAATTTGGTACCGCTTAGATTTCACACAACACAGTAGCAGAGGAGACTGAATGGAACTTTTGTGGTTAGTATGCTCTCTAGGTTAAAGGTTTGGATTTTCCACAATAGCTCAATCAACAGAGTGATTGCTGAGAGTATTTGGTAAGATTCTTCAGGGCCTCGGCAATAATTTGATTTCCTGCCCATTCCAACACAGATATTGATGTCTTACATCATCTTTTCAGTTTAAGGATTACAGTGCATTACCTCATTCTTGCTCCCCTCAGGCCTCTTTCCTATTGATTTGCAAACATTCTCATGCAAATTTCACAGTATTGCAGTGAGCCAGTGGATGTGTGCAAATCTCAGTCACAGCAAATACTTTTTCTCTCACACATTTCTCTCTTTTGTTTTCTTCTCTGTCTTTCTTACTCTCTTCCTCCCTCTCTCAACCCCAAAAGTACTGTTAGACTGAGCCACAGGCAGATGAGAGAGATCCCGGCCCCACATCCTCCACACGCCGCCCCCACTAGCCCCCTCCCGCCCACACAGAGACACACACACACACACACACACACACACACACACACACACACACACACACACACACACACACACACACACACACACACACACGCACACACACTGTTTCCCGGATCATTCCTCATTCCCTTGGCCAGAATTAACTCTTTTTAAAAAGCAGCAGCCATTGCGTCTCTCGATACTTCATGTAGGATTTTGCTCCTCAAAGGAATAGAGAAAACTGGGGCCTGCCAACAGGCCAAGCAGCATCTTAGGAGCACAAAAGCTGACGTTTCGGGCCTAGACTCTTCATCAGTTTCTGATGAAGGGTCTAGGCCCAAAACGTCAGCTTTTGTGCTCCTAAGATGCTGCTTGGCCTGCTGTGTTCATCCAGCCCCACACTTAGTTATCTCGGATTCTCCAGCATCTGCAGTTCCCATTATCCCTGCCAACAGGCTATGGCAAACCTTTTCCAGGTGTACGACACCGGCACATCCTCCAATTCCTTGGAAACGGTTCATGCTGTGAATTATTAATTAACCATCCCACTAAGAAGTCAACTCTTGTATCCCACCACCTCCTAAACTAAACGTTAAGACACAGCAGCGGAAATAGACCATTCAGCCCATTGAATCTGCTCAGCCATTCAATGAGATCATAATTGATTTGACAGTTCTCAACTCCACTTCCCTGCATTTTATTTCATAACCCTAGATTCCCTTGCTGATTCAAAATGTATCCATCTCAGTACTGAATATACTTAATGACCCATCCCTCTGCAATAAAGAATTCCACAGATTTACTGCCCTCAGAGAGAAGAAACTCCTCATCATCTCTGTCTGAGCTGATGTTCCCTTACTTTGAGAACAGTCTTCTGTTCCATGTCTCTCCCACAAGGGGAAAGAACAATCTCTCCATGCCTACCCTGTCAAGTCCCCGAAGAAATTTATGTTTCAATAAGGTTGTCTCTCATTCTTCCAAACTCCAGTGAGTTTCAGCTCAACTTACTCATAAGAAAATCCTGTCATCTTTCATTTACAGAATACCTGAGAAGTGCTTTACAGCCAACAAGATACTTTTGAAGGATAATCATTTTCAGTATCTTTAACTGGGGGAAGCATTGACCAGAAACTGAACTGGACTAGCCATATAAACACTGCAGTTACAAGAGCAGACCAGAAGCTTGCAATCCTTCAGTAAGTAACTCATCTCCTGACTCTCCAAAGCCTGCCCACCAGCTACAAGGCACAAGTCAGGAGTGCGATGGATACTCCCCACCTGCCTGAATGAGTGCAGACCCAACAACTCTCAGTAAGTTCAACACTGTTCAGGGCAAAGCAATCCGCTTGATTGGCATTCCATTCATCATCGTCAATGTTCACTCGATCCACCTTCAGTGCACAGCCTAGGCACATGGAGGACAGTAAAATGTAGGGAATGCAGGGTAAATTGATCTTAGGTTGGCACAACTTTGTGGGCCAAAGGGTCTGTATTGTGCCATACTGTTCTATGTTCTAGTGTGTACCACCTACAAGGTGCGTTGTGGCAACTCACCAAGGCTCCTTAGATAGCACAGTCCAAGCTCACGGCCTGTTCCCCCTAAGGCAGACTAATGCAGCAGGCACAGAGAGACCTGGAGCACCTGCAGCTTCCCCTCCAAGTCACGCACCATCCTGATTTGGAAATGAACCGCAAGTTGCTGTTCTGCATGGACTTCAGGGGGCCTGCACAGCTGGTGGGAATGCTATTCCCTAGCCAAGGCTCCTGAACAGTTTAAAGGTGCAAATTAGACGCAATCTCATTTTTAAAAGAAAGTCATTCAGAGGATACGGGTGTCACTGACTGGACCAGCATTTATTGCCCATCTTTAGAATAAACCACAGTGTTGCCGGTCTGGAGCCACATGTAAGGAAAACCAGCGCAATTCTTTCTCTAATGGAGATTCGTGAACCGAATGAGTTTTCCTTACAGTCATTTTATGTTTGTTATTTGACACTTAATTCCAACTTTTTTTTCATTTGAATTCAAATTCCACCATCTGCTGTGGCATGACTCGCAGATCCTGGCCTACAGAACATTAGCTGTGTCTCTTGATTAATTGTAGCAATAATACCCTTAGACTTTTGCCTCTCTGAAGATGAAATGAGAGGTTTGAGGGCCTAACTGCTCTTCTCTTGCCCCGATATATTTATATATTTATTAATTTATTTATTTAACATTACACCTACAGCATTCCCAGATGGAAGTAGACTATAAAATGTTTTGAACTATTCATTTCAAACAGATATAAGTGTTGGGACATCATGTTGAGGTTGTACGAGACTTTGGCGACGCTTCTGTTGCACTGTATCGAGTTTTGGTCACCCAATTGCAGGAATGATCTCATTAAGCTGGAGAGGATTCAGAACAGATTTACCAGGATGTTAGATAACAAAGTGTGAAGCTGGATGAACACAGCAGGCCAAGCAGCATCTCAGGATGTACAGAAGGTTTAAGTTACGAAGAAAGGCTGGATAGGCTGGGACTTTTTTCACTGGAGTGTGAGAGGTTCAGAGGTGACTTTTAAAAGTTTAGAAAATAATGAGGGATATAGGTAAATGGTAGTATTCTTTTCCCCAGGATGGAGATATTTCATGACCAAGGAGCACATTTTTAAGTTCAGAGGAGAGAGTTTTAAAAAAAAGAGGGGCAAATTATTTAAACAGAGGGTGGTTCGCATGTGGAATGAACTTCCTGAGGAAGTGGTAGATGTGGTTTCAGTTACAATATTTAAAAGAAATTTGGATAAGCACATGAATAAGGAAGGTTTGGAGGGATATGGGCCAAGAGCAGGCAGATGGGTTTAGTTTACTTTGGGTCTATGTTTGGTAATGGACTGGTTGGACCAAAGGGTCTGTTTCCGTGCTTTATGACGCAAAGAAATCTGCATAATAAACAGCGTGGAATTTCTAAAAGTAGTTCAGTTGGTTGCTGTGGGCTGGTATCCTTGGATTCTTTCATAGAAATTAAAGCTGCTGAGCAATCTGTGGATTTACTCCATATTAATGTGACAAGCATTGCCTTCCCAACAGCTCTCAAGTAAACTGCACTTTCCATATTATTGCAGTTATTCATCGCCAATGCTAATCCCAGGGGAAATCTTTTAGCAGTATCATGGGTGATTGGGACTCACTAACCTTCCTCAACCAAAACCTGCAACCTCCAGCGGTAAGCCGCCACCAAAAGCATCATCCCTTTCCGGCTCCATGGTCAACATTCCACAGGGACAATTCCCTCCCTGAAAGCCCTGTCCTCAGTCTCAACATACCTTACCGGTGAAGCAGCATTTTATATGTACCTCTTTCAACCCAGTCTACTGCATTTGCTGCTCACATTAATGCTGGGTTGTGAAAGATTTCAGTATCCAAGAGGAAAAGAAGGAGGAAACATTTAAAAACCTGCTTGGACCTAAATGAATTCAGAAACAGACTTGAGGGGATGAATGGCTGCTTTGAGATTCTTTGCTATCACATTTCTTTGCTCCCACATTCCTATCTTCCTCCATTCTCGTTTCGATGATGTTTCAATTCATGTTTCTATGACAAGCTGATCCAGCATCCAGTCTCTTCAGGATGGCATGGTTAGCCCTGCTGCCGGGACCTGGATTCAATCCCACCCTCTGACGACTGACTGTGTGGGGTTTGTATATTCACCAGGTGCTCCTATTGCCTCCCACAGTCCAAAGATTTTCAGGTTAGGGTGGATTGGCCAAGCTTCCCCATAGTGTTCAGCGATGTGCAGGCTAGGTGTGTTAGCCATGGGAAGTGCAGGGTTGTAGGGATGGGATTGGGGGTGGGGGTGGGTGGGATGCTGTAGAGAGGGTTGGTGTGGATTCAATGGGCATATCCCACACTGCAGGGATTTTATGATTCTACGATCTCTGGATTTGGGAAATAGCTCAGGCTTGGTCTCAGTTGCACGCAACAACCTGACCGTAAATGCTTCTCTCTACTGGGGTTATCACACCACAGAAGCCCTACAGGAAATTGTGTAAAGGGAAGTAACTATTCTTCACTAAGTACAAAGTTTCTCTTTCCCTCTCATGCACTCACTGTATTGAGAGCAAGTTCTGAAGCCTTTCAATCTTATCCTTTCCTTCGCAGAAGGTGAAGACATTTGGACTGCTTGGTCTTCCAATTTTTATTCTTCCACCTGCTTTCAGTCTTTGAAAAGCAAACTTTGGAGTTTTCTGGTTGAGTGCATTAAATGTAGGATACTCTTAGTTTGGCACGTTGGGAGTGCTGCACTGCACTGCACTGCATTCACATGATAAAGTACTAATGCTCAAGCTGTTCTCTCCTCAGGCAGGCATGAAAGGCCCCATTGCTAACATTTTGAAAAAGAATGGGAGAATTTAAACAAAAAAATTCCTTCGTGGGTTCCAGGATCTCTGGCTAGGCTGGCATTTATTACCTATCCTTGGGCCAGCATGGTAGCTCAGGGGTTAGCACTGCTGCCTCACAGCACCAGGGACCCAGGTTCGATTCCAGCCTCGAGCAACTGTCTGTGTGGTGCTTGCATGGTCTCCCTGTGATCGTGTGGGTTTCCTCTGGGTGCTCTGGTTTCCTCCCACAATACAAGGATGCGCACTGTAGGTGGATTAGCCATGTCAAATTGCCCATAGTGTTTAGGGAGGTGTAGATTAGGGAGATGGGCCTGGGCGGGATGTTCTGAGGTTCGGTGTGGACCTGTTGGGCTGAAGGGCCTGTTTCCACACTGTAGGGATTCTATATATGATTCTTAACTACCCAGGGACTCATTAAAAGTCAAGCATTTGTAAGCTGGACTGGGTAAAGTTGGCCAATTTCCTTCCCTAGGGGACATTAGTGAAACCAGATGTGGGGGGGGGTCTACAACCATGATACATGGACACCAATAGTTCCAAATGCTGAACAATCTAATTCCAATTTTGCCAACTGTCGTCTGAATCAATATTCCCAGAATGTTATTGTGGATTACCAGCCTGGCAGCATAAACCACCACAGCATGCTATTGTCTAAAATTTTTGTCCCTTGCCTCACCAGAATGGAATATCTATCCATTATCACGCTTCCAATTTGGCTGCTGGGTTACGACAGTGAGGACACTTCAAGAGTACAAAAAAAGCACATATATTGAAGCCTTCCCTTCCACAGTTAGACAAGTTGGCTTTTCAGTGCCCACGTCTTACAGTGAGCACCAGTCTCAATGACTGATGCAACCTTTTTTAAACTGGACAAAGTGGTCTATCACAATGGTGGGCAGCATTGTGGCTCATTCAGAAATAAAAGCAGAGCCACAGGGGTTGCGGTGAGAAATCTCACAGCTCTGCACAACATAGGCTGCCACATTTGCCCGAAGCTTATGGGTTCATTTCAGTAAAGCTTTGGAGAAATTGAACAATGGTGTTAAAAATAACGACAGGATTCGATGAAGTAAACGAAGAGAAAATATTCCATCTAGCTGGAAAGTTGTGAACTAATGGACGCAGATAAAACAAAATTGTCAAAAGATTGGCTGGAATTTAACACAAGACAGAAACACAAACCACATCTGGAATGAGCTGTCTCAAAGGGTGATGGAAGCAGATTCAACAATTACTTCTAAAAGGGAAAATTGGATGAGTAATTCCATAGGAAAAATTGATCAGAGCACTCAGAAATAGTGATAAATTGGTAGTGGGATTAATTGGGCAACTCGATCAAAGAATTTTCACAGCAGGGTTGAGCTCAGTGGCTTCCACATGTGCTGTATCCCTCAATAACTGCTTTCATCTGTTTTAAAAGTCAAAACTTTATCCTGAGTTCAATGTTAATCTGTTGTGCAATAGCCTGTCCTGATTTAAACTTCAAGAGTGCAAAGCCCCACCAGGTAAACAATTTGTCAGCACATCAGTGATGAAGTTTCTGAAATTCCCTCAGAGGTCAGGCTGTCTGAGGAATGAGGCAGTCAGTTTTATCCAACTCTGACTGTTTTCTGCGGAAGATGAACTTTTCCATAAGCAGACAGCACACGAACCACTTCTGCCCACAGAATGTTGCATGATTCAAGAGTATTCATGTGGCCTTCAGGCAGCTTTGTGACCAACTCTGCTCTGAGTGGAATCAAATCATAAACAAGGAGATGTAAAAAGCCAGGGCATGAAAGAACGTAAATGAAAACCAGGGGAGAGAGGCACAACCCATTTGGTATTGACCCCAGTGAGGGTTTACAATGGATCCCCATATTGTTCTTGAGGCTGGGGACTCTGTTTCACACATGGACTGGAACGCAGAAGGAAAACATTTGGAAGGATAATCCAATTAGCCAGGCTCCCCTGCTCTTTACCCGCTCCCTGCAGCCCCGCAGATCCTTCTGGGGAGGGGATTGCACTGTGATCTACTGCCTTCCTTTCAGAGGGAATATTCCCAATCAAGGTGGTCATGTACAGTTCTCATATGTTTGATTTTGTCAGTCCGTTTACTGTTGATGCTAACTTGGCTTGTTTGGGGACGGCCTCAGAGAAACAAAATCGAAGCTGTTGAAAGTCAAGCTGGAAGCTTGGAGCAGATATTTCAAAGCATTGTGAATGAAGCCTGTTTCACAGGAATTGCAGGTTAAAACGCAATAATAACAGCCTGCTGGGTAACTTGAGTCTCAGCTGCTCTAAGCCTCGTTTCTTTGGCCTCCTACCTTCCAGACTGCAAGGGGTTTCGCAGGTTTGCTTTATTGTGGAGGTGATTGTAGAGTGGTAATATCACTGGCCTAATAATCCAGGGGCTCAGGTTACTGCTCTGGGGTCATGAGTTCAAATCCCAGCACAACTGCTGGTAGAAGATTGGGCTCCTGTGGTGTGGTGGTAATGACTCTAACTCTGAGCCAGGAGGGCTCTTATTCAGGCCCTGCCTATTCCAGAAGGGTGGCATTTTTACTTACTTCATTCATTGGATGAGGGTGCCTCTGCCCATCCCAAGTTGCCCAGGGGGCAGCTAAGAGTCAAGCACATTCGCTGTGGGTCTGGAGTCACATGTAGGCCAGACCAGGTGAGGATGGCAGTTTCTTTCCCTAAAAGGCATTGGTGAACCAGATGGGTTTTTCTGACAATTGGTCATCATTAGACACTTAACTCCAGATATTCATTGACTTTAAATTCCACCATCTGCCAAGGTGGGATTTGAACCCAGGTCCCCAGATCATGATCTGATTCCCTGGGTTAACAGCCCAGTAGGCATCACTCCCCCTTGAATGTGTCTGAACAGGTTGACTAAGTTCAATTAGTTTTGCAAAAAGAATTAAAGGTTAACCTCAGTAATGGTGACCATGCCAACTCTCGATAATTGTTGTAAAATCCATCTGTCCATAACTGCCCTTTAGGGAAGGACATCTGCAGTCATTAGCCAGTCTGGTCTACACGTGACTCCAGTCCCACAGCAATGTGGTTGACCCTTACCGTGATGGTACAAAAGCATAACAGGATATGTAAAGAAAAGCTTGGGCGATCAGGGAGAGTTTAAAGAGTGTCCAATAGAAGGAGAGCGAGACACAGAGATGGAGAGCATTAGGTAGTAATCCCTAATCTTGTGACCTAGTCAACTGAAGGCAACGGCTCAGTCATTAAAATTGGGGATGCCCCAAGAGCCAGGAATCATCTGACAATTTTGAGGGGTTGCAGGAGATTGGGAGAGTGAGGCTGTGGAGGGATGAGAAAAATAGGATTGAAATTTTAAAATCCAGGCACTGTTTGACGTGGAGCAAAATTCGGAGACTGGTGTGTGACTTAGCAGGTAACCCAGCTCACTCCCTCTGGTTCAACGCAGATAGAAGGGAAACACGAGGCTTCAGTCTGAGACTATGTGAACAGTGAGTGAAATCTGGCAAATTGCCTTTTCATATTACATGGGAATTGCATCAGCTTCTAACAACTGATAATGTCAGGCCATCCACAACATTGTAACCCATGTAATAACTCATCTACTATCCTCCCTGCTCACTGACCTCCACTGGCTTTTCGTCTGGTAAACTGACCTTAATGTTCTCATCCTTTTCAAATCCATCGTGTTTCAACTCCCTCCCCCATTGCATTCTTTTAGTTGCGAAACCCCCTAACAGCCTCCAAAGAAAATGTGCTCCTGGCCTCGAACGTTCCTGATTTTCATCATTCCCTGTGATATAAATCTTCAGGTATCGCAGTCCCCGCCTCTATCGTCTCCTTAAGACCCCTCATAATGCCTCCATTTGATGTCTCCTGTATTATGTATGTGAACGGGGAAGGAAGGGAGGAAGAACAAAAATAGGTCGCTGGAGTAGTGTAGAGCGAGGAAGAGATTGAATGACAAAGATGTCATGGAACAAAAGGCAACAGTAGTAGTAACAGTGACGATAAAATATTTGCCCAGAGTGTGTTTGAATGGCAGAATAACGAACAGGCTTGTCCAAAAGCAAATAAATGAAAAACTAAGAGACAGCAGGAACTGCAGATGCTGGAGTCAGAGCCTGAAGAAGGGTCCCATCCCAAAACGTCAACTTTCCTGCTCCTCTGAAGCTGCTGATCCTGCTGCGTTCCTCCAGCTTCATACTGTATTGTAAATGAAAAACGAAGACAGGCACATAAGGGAAACAAACATCAAATTGGGGGCAGAGTTCGTGGTTTCAAGCTGGTGAAGTCAATGTTGAGGGCATGAGACTGTAAAAGTGCTTCTTTGGATGACGAGGGGCTGTCCTTTCAGGTTGTGGTGAAAGAGCGCAGGGGCCCAGGGACAGAAAAGCGTGCCTGAGAGGCGGACTAAAGTGGCAAATGAACAAGCTCAGGGTCATGCTTGCGGACTGAACATCATCTGCAAAGCCGCCTCCCTGTCTGCGTTCGGCTCTTCCATCAAGCACTGGGGAGGCTGCATTGTGGGCAGCGAATACAGTGAACTCAATTGGAATAAGTGCAAGGCCCCTTCTCCCAGAAGGAGCGTTTGTATCATTGGATAGTGAAGGGAGAGGATTTAAAAATGGAAGGAGTTACGTCCCCTGCAGGTATGTCGGAATGGGTGTTGGGGGTGGTCAAGCAGTACAGCAGGGAGTTACGGAAACATAGAAATTAGGAGGAGTTGGTTATTCAGGCTTCAAACCTGGTCTGCCTTTGAATATGAGATAACGGGAACCGCAGATGCTGGAGAATCCAAGATAATAAAATGTGAGGCTGGATGAACACAGCAGGCCCAGCAGCATCTCAGGAGCACAAAAGCTGACATTTCGGTCCCATGGGCGTGCTATTGGGAAGAGGAAGATGTGCCTGGTCGAACTCTCATGTTTGACAGTTTCAGAGCGTAACCTCCATCCCCAGTGCTTCAGAGGGCAACATCAGGTAATGTTTCCTCTGCTGCTATACACATTTGTTATCTCGGATAACTCCTGAGGCCTCCCTTTAATTTCTTTAAGTGGCCCATTATCATCTACTTTCGCTACTGCCTCTTTCACCATTTATCCTTTCCTGCCCTAAACCCATCACAGAGCTGTGTACCCGCTCTCTGTCTGCTTAGACATTGTTAAATCTCTTATTCCTTCCATTGGCCTGTGCTGTGCCTGACCAGCTAAACAGTCCAGCTCCAGAGTCAGAGAGGTCTCCAGCATAGAAAGAGGCCATTCAGCCCACAGAGTCTCGCTATGGAGGTAGGGACAATGGGGCTAATTTGAGATTGGCACATGGGGTTATGGGTAAAGTGGGTCGGTGGTATTAAAACCAGAGAAGTCTACAGCACAGAAGAAGGCCCTTTGACCCATCTTGTCTGAGATGGTCAAAACAATCACTTGACTATTTTAGCTTATTTTCCATCACTTGTCCCCAGAACCTTGTATCCCTTGGTATGAGGGTTTGAGTTGAAGGGAGAGACTGGATAGGCTGGGCCTTTGTTCACTGGAGCATAGGTGACTTTATCATGAGGGTCATAGATAAGGTAATAGCAAAGGTCTTTTCCTTTGGGTGGGGGAGTTCAAAGCTAGGGGGCATGCTTTTAAAGTGAGAGGGAAAAGATTTAGAAGAGAACTGAGGGGCAACTTTTTCACACAGAGGGATGTTTGTGTGTAGGATGGACTGCCAAAGGAGTGGTGGATGTAGGTACAGTTACCATAAGACCATAAGGCCGTAAGACATAGGAGTGGAAGTAAGGCCATTCGGCCCATCGAGGCCACTCTGCCATTTAAGTCATGGCTGATGGGCATTTCAACTCCACTTCCCTGCACTCTCCCCATTACCCTTGATTCCTTTTGAGATCAAGAATTTGTTGATCTCTGCCTTGAAGGCATCCAATGTCCCGGCCTCCACTGCACTCCGTGGCAATGAATTCCAAAGGCCCACCACTCTCTGGCTGAAGAAATGTCGTCTCATTTCAGTTTTAAATTTACCCCCTCTAATTTTAAGGCTGTGCCCATGGATCCTAGTCTCCCCGCTTAACGGAAACAACTTCCTAGCGTCCACCCCATCTAAACCATACATTACCATGTAAGTTTCTATTAGATCTCCCCTCAACCTTCTAAACTCTAATGAGCACAATCCCAGGATCCTTAGCCATTCACCATGCGTTAAACCTACCATTCCATTTGTGTGAATCTCCGCTGGACACGCTCCTGGGCTAGTATGTCCTTCCTGAGGTGTGGGGCCCAAAATTGGACACAGTATTCTAAATGGGGCCTAACTAGAGCCTTATAAAGCCTCAGAAGCACATTGCTGCTTTTATATTCCAACCGTCTTGAGATAAAAGACAACATTACATTCGCTTTCTTAATTACAGACTCTACCTGCAAGTTAACCTTAGAGAATACTGGACCAACACTCCCAGATCCCTTTGCACTTCTGATTTGTGAATTTTCTCACCGTTTAGAAAATAGTCCATGCCTGTATTCTTTTTTCCAAAGTGCAAAACCTCACATTTACTCACATTGAATTTCATCAGCCATTTCCTGGACCACTCTCCTAAACTGTCTCAATCTTTCTGCAGCTTCCCCACTTCCTCAGTACTACCTGCCAGTCCACCTACCTTCGTACCATCGGCAAACTTCACCAGAATGTCCCCAGTCCCTTCATCCAGATCATTAATATACAAGGTGAACAGCTGTGGCCCCAACACTGAACCCTGCAGGACACCACTTGTCACCAGTTGCCATTCCGAGAAAGAGCCTTTTATCCCAACTCTCTGCCTTCTGTCAGACAGCCAATCCTCAATCCAAGCCAGTAGCTCACCTCGAACACCATAGGCCCTCACCTTGCCCAGCAGCCCCCTGTGAGGCCCTGTATCAAAGGCCTTTTGGAAGTCTAGATAGATAACATCTACTGGGTTTCCCTGGTCTAGCATACTTGTTACCTCTTCAAAGAATTCTAACAGGTTTGTCAGGCACGACCTCCCCTTACTAAAACCATGCTGACTTGTTCTAATCTGACCCTGCACTTCCAGGAATTTAGAAATCTCATCCTTGACAATGGATTCTAGAATTTTACCGACTACCAAGGTTAAGCTAATCGGCCTATAATTTTCCATCTTTTGCCTGGATCCTTCCTTAAACAAGGGAGTTACAACAGCAATTTTCCAATCATCTGGGACTTTCCCTGACTCCAGTGAGTTTTGAAAGATCACGACCAAAGCCTCTGCCATTTCCTCAGCCACTTCCCTCAGAACTCTACGATGGAGCCCACCGGGGCCAGGAGATTTATCAATTTTTAGACCTTTTAGCTTTTCTAGCACTTTCTCTTTTGTAATGCCTACCATACTCAACCCTGCCCCCGACTCTCCCTAATTGTTGTCATACCACTCATGTCTTCCACTGTGAACACTGACGCAAAGTACTTATTAAGTTCTTCAGCTATTTCCTTATCTCCCATCACTAGCCTTCCAGCATCAATTTGGAGTGGCCCAATGCCTACTTTTGCCTCTCGTTTGTTTCTTATGTATTGAAAGAAGCTTTTACTATCATTTCTAATATTACTTGCTAGCCTCTCCTTCCTTATTGCTCTCTTTGTTATCCTCTGTTTGTTTTTGTAGCCTTCCCAATCTTCTGATTCCCAGTGCTCTTGGCCACTTTATAGGCTGTCTCTTTTTCTTTGATGTATTTCCTGACTTCCTTTGTCAGCCATGGCTGTCTAATCCCACCCCGGATAATCTTTCTTTTCTTTGGGATGAACCTCTGTACTGTGTCCTCAATTACACCCAGAAACTCCTGCCATTGTTTAATATTTAATATTTATATCTGGCCAATATTTAAAAAGCATTTAGACAGGTACATGAATAGGAAAGGTTTAGAGGGATATGGGCCGGGCAAATGGGTCTAGATTAGTTTGGGAAACTTGGCTGGCATGAACAAATTGGACTGAAGGTTCATGATGTATAATTGTTCAAATGGGAAAGGCTTGGAGTGGATATTGGCCAAGCACAGGCAGGTGGCACTACTTTAGTTTGGGATTATAGTCAGCACGGACTGGTTGGGCCGAAGGGTCTGTTTCTGTGCTGTATGACTGCACATTCCCTCTCGGCTCCATGGAAAACAAGCCCGGTCTCCTTTCATAGCTCAACCTCTCCGGCTCGTGCTGGCTTCTCACTTTTATTTTTGGCTTTTGTTTTTCCTTACATTTCAGATGTTCCAAGCATCCTCGATGATGTAGTTTTGGTTTTAAACTTATTTGTCAGCTGAGAGTTGGTAGTGAGGTTGGTGGTGGGGAGGGGGAAAGATCAGCACCACGTGATGTGCTCTCATGGGGACAGAGCCCGGTGACGGATAGAAAAGGGCCAGCGCAAGCCCGGGCACAGTCCCTGCCCGAGTGACGATGTGGGTGAGCGGGCCCTGCCTCTTGTGTGCCTGAGCATTTCCTGCCTTCTCTCAGCAGGCAGCATGACTCAGCTCCTGCAGCGTTAAACGTTACCAGATGTCATGAACCCTTAACCCTTTCCTTTCTGATTTCCACTCTGAACACACACACATACTCCAATGTTTAAAAACAAAAAAAAAGTGCCTTCTTCTTCTTCCCACGTTAGATCATTTTCCCTACTGTGCACTTTCACTTCTTGCCCACTCACTTAGGCCGATCCATATCTCTTGAGCAGCCCTAATGTCTACCTTCCTTTATACAGTATTGTCGCTAAATGTTACACTCACCCCTTTGCCTGTATCATGGATAGGAATTCTAAAGAGCTGAGATGCAAACATTGATCCTCATTAGCTACAGCTTAGAAACCTAAAATATCCAGTTTGTCATGTCCAATTCTGAGGGACGGTCACTCGACCCAAAAGGTGAACTGTGATTTCTCCCCACAGATGCTGCCAGACCTGCTGAGCTTTTCCAGCAACTTCTGTTTTTATTTCTGATTAACATCGTCTGCAGTTCTTTCAGTTTTTACTTTTCTAGTTTATTTCTTTGTTTTCTGCCCATTGATATATACGAACATTACTGCTATGAGTCTTCACCTTGCTATAAACCCTTTCCAAGGGACTTTAATCAATATATTTTGTGGGGTATGTGACGGCCTGGTGGTGTTTTTGTTAGATTATTAATTCAGAGACTAGTAATGTTCATGGGACCTGGATTCGAATCCCGCAGTTAGTGGAATTTGAATTCAATAATAATCTGGAAATAAGAGTTCGATGATGACCATGAAATTATTGTCAGCCGTCAGGTAAAACTGATCTAGTTCACTAGGGCCCTTTAGGGAAGGAATTTTACCTTCCTTGCCTGGTTTGGTCGATATTTGATCCCAGACACACTGCAATGTGCTTGACTCTTAATTGCTCACTGGGCAATTAGGGATGGGCAATAGATGCTGGCCTAGCCAGCAATGCTCACATCCTATGGATGAATTAAAAATAAAACCCTGAGTATGCTAAATCCACAGACAAATGGGACTAGAGTAATTTAGGATATGTGGTCGGCATGTACATGTTGGACAGAAAGGTCTGTTTCAGTGCTGAACCACTCTATGACACTGGTTTCTTTTTGTGTAAGCTGCCAGTTACACTTTCAAAAAGCTCAAATGGATTGATCAAGTAATGTTTCTCTGCACCTAAACATGTTTAATCTGCCTTTACTTTTCGCAATGCCTTGCTTTTCCATGATAGATTTCAGACAATATAGTTAGTTTAGCCCATAAAAGACCATCAGCACTGACCTTTCGTTTGGAGAGAGTCACATGGTTATGTACTACTTTTTGTCATTGATATGAATGATTTTGATGTGAATATAGGACATGTGGTTAGAGATAATGGGAACTCCAGATGCTGGAGAATGCAAGATAACAAAGTGTGGAGCTGGATGAACACAGCAGGCCAAGCAGCATCTCAGGAGCACAGAGGCTGACGTTTCGGGCCTAGACCCTTCATCAGAAAAGGGGGATGGGGAGAGCGTTCTGAAATAAATAGGGAGGGGGGGTGAGGCGGACCAAGGATGGATAAAGGAGAAGATAGGTGGAGAGGAGAGTATAGGTGGGAAGTAGGGAGGGAATAGGTCAGTCCGGGGAGGATGGACAGGTCAAGGGGGAGGGATGAGGTTAATATGTAGGAAATGGAGGTGCAGCATGAGGTGGGAGGAGGGTATAGGTGAGAGGAAGAACAGGTTAGGGAGGCGGGGACGAGCTGGGCTGGTTTTGGGATGCAGTGGGGGAAGGGGAGATTTTGAAGCTTGTGAAATCCACATTGATACCATTGGGCTGCAGGGTTCCCAAGCGGAATATGAGTTGCTGTTCCTGCAACCTTCGGGTGGCATCATTGTGGCACTGCAGGAGGCCCAGGATGGACATGTCGTCTAAGGAATGGGAGGGGGAGTGGAAATGGTTTGCGACTGGGAGGTGCAGTTGTTTATTGCGAACCGAACGTAGATGTTCTGCAAAGCGGTCCCCAAGCCTCCGCTTGGTTTCCCCAATGTAGAGGAAGCCACAACGGGTACAATGGATACAGTATACCACATTGGCGGATGTGCAGGTGAACATCTGCTTGATGTGGAAAGTCATCTTGGGGCCTGGGATGGGGGTGAGGGAGGAGGTGTGGGGGCAAGTGTAGCACTTCCTGCGGTTGCAGGGGAAGGTGCTGGGTGTGTTGGGGTTGGAGGGGAGTGTGGAGCGGACGAGGGAGTCCTGGAGAGAGTGGTCTCTCCGGAAGGCAGCGAGGGTGGGGATGGAAAAATGTCTTGGGTGGTGGGGTCGGATTGTAGATGGCAGAAGTGTTGGAGGATGATGCGTTGTATCTGGACGTTGGCGGGGTGGTATGTGTGGTATACTGCATGCACTGCACCCGTTGTGGCTTCCTCTATGTTGGGGAAACCAAGCGGAGGCTTGGGGACCGCTTTGCAGAACACCTCCGCTCAGTTCGCAATAAACAACTGCACCTCCCATTCGCGAACCATTTCCACTCCCCCTCCCATTCCTCAGATGACATGTCCATCATGGGCCTCCTGCAGTGCCACAACGATGCCACCCGAAGGTTGTAGGAACAGCAACTCATATTCCGCCTGGGAACCCTGCAGCCTAATGGTATCAATGTGGACTTCACAAGCTTCAAAATCTCCCCTTCCCCTACTGCATCCCTAAACCAGCCCAGCTCGTCCCCTCCCCCCACTGCATCCCAAAACCAGCCCAGCTCGTCCCTGCCTCCCTAACCTGTCCTTCCTCTCCCCATCCCCCTCTCTGATGAAGGGTCTAGGCCTGAAACGTCAGTTTTTGTGCTCCTGAGATGCTGCTTGGCCTGCTGTGTTCACACTTTGTTATAGGACATGCGGTTAGTAAGTTTGCAAATGACACCAAAATTCATGGTTTAGTGGACAGCGAAGAAGGTAACCTCAGAGTGAAACAGGACTTTGATCAGATGACCTGATGGGCGGTGAAGTGGCGGATGGAGTTTAATTTAGATAAATATGAGGTGCTGCATTTTGGGATGGAAAATCAGGGCAGGATTTATACTGCTAATGGTGAGGTCCTGGGCAGTGTTGCTGAACAAAGAGACCTTAGAGTACAGGTTCATAGTACTTGAAAGTGGAGACAGAGGTTGACAAGATGGTGAAGAAGGCATTTGGTATGCTCGCTTTTGTTGGTCAGTGCATTGAGCGTGGGAGTTGGGAGGGTCATGTTGCAGCTGTATAGGACATTGGTTAGGCCCACTTTTGGAATATTGTGTTCGATTCTGGCATCCAGAATAGGAAAGATGTTGTGAAACTTTAAAGGGTTCATATAAGATTTACTAGAATGTTGCTGGGGTGAGAGAGTTTGAGCTAAAGGGGTCGGGGTGGGGGACTCAATCAGCTTGGGCTACTTTCCCTGGAATGTTAGAGGCTGATGGTTGACCTTATCGAAGTTTGTAAAATCATGAGGGGCATGGATAGGGTGAGTAGCCGAGGTGTGTACCCCAGGGTAGGGGGAGTCCAAAACTGGAGGGTAATAGGTTTAAGATGAGAGGGAGAAGATTTATAAGGGGTCTGAGGGGCAACTTTTTCACGCAGAGGGTGTTTCAGGTATGGAATGACGTGCCAGAGGAAGTTGTGGAGGTTGGTACAGTTACAAGATTTAGAAAGTACCCTGATATGAATATGGGCATATGAATAGGAAGGGTTTAGAGGGACATGGGCCAAATACTGGTAAACGGGACTAGATTCATTTACGATATCTGGTCGGCATGAAAGAGTTGGTCCGAAGGGTCTGTTCCCATGCTGTACATCTCTATGACTCTGTAGTTTATGGCATCATTTCACACACATGGGTCAAGGGGAAGTTTCTAAGCTACTGCACTCCTAATGTATCGCGTCCTAGCCATCCACAGACAACAGAGCTAACCAGCCAAAACAACGCTGGCTGCTAACTCCAAAATGCTTCAAATACCAAGTTCAATCAGCGACAGAAAAAAACGGTGCGGTGTTGCGGAGGAGGGACAAAAATAAAAACAAGTGATCTACTTCAATTCCTCGCTCCCACAAATAAAAGTTAATCTGGTTTTAATTTTGCAATTCAAAAAAGTACTGAAGTGAACAGCTGAGTTGAGCAAAAGAGGAAACAAAATGCAAGGAACAGCAGCATCACGAGGTGAATTGCAGAGGCTGCGGAGTGCCAAGGCATTATCCAAACTCCGTCAGTGACTTCGTCCTATTTTGCAATAAGATCCATTGTGATGGTGTTTTGCTGAATAAAGCAGATCAGGCTGACTGTATTCGGGGGAATCTCTCACGGGAGATATGAGGCCTACAGACAGGATGTCAGGCAGGCTGGAAGTGAGCAGGTTCCAGTAACTTGCTCAGCTGAATGGGTTTCCTTCCAGCCCATTAATTCCTTTGTGTGGGTTTATTGTGGAAAAATCTTTGGTGGAGTGGAGCAGTGAGTTAACTGTTTCACTGCCGTTTCATCTACACAAACACACACACACACACACACACACACACCAGGGCCCCCCGCAGATTCTAGTGATTACAAATAAGTCAACTTGAAGCTGCTCAAAACTGCGAGGGTTTCTGGCAGAGAAAATAAGGAGAAACACTTTACACAGAGGCTGGGCGATCAGATTTCAAAGGTCGTTGGCAGAACAATCCGAGGCTGAGGTGAAAATCTACTGTTAGGTTTTATGAGGAAAGTTGCCGCAGTCTGGTATGCACCCACCTGAAAAGGCAAGAGAGACAAACAGTTTCAACAATAACTTTCAGCAAGGAATTTGACAATCAAAGGCAGCATGAGGAAGACTGGAAACGAAATTAGAAAATGTTTGAGAAACTCGCCACTTCTGGCCGCTTCTGTGGAGGGAAAAACAAAGTTAACACTTTGAGTGCGGCAACCCTTCATCAGAATTGAAAGCAGCCAGGAGAGAGTGGTATTTATACTGATAGCGGGGTTGGCGGGGCTGCGGGATGTGGGGGGAGTTTAGGGAAGATGTCATAGAGCTGTACAGCTCGGAAACAGACCCTTTGGTCCAACTCGTCCATGCTGATCAGACACCCTTAGCTAATCTAGTCCCATTTGCCAGCATTTGGCCCATATTCCTCCAAACCCTTCCTGCCCAAGTACCCATCCAGACAAATGTTGTAATTGTATCAGCCTCCACCACTTCCTCTGGCAGCTCATTCCATACACGCACCACCCTCTGCGTGATAAAGTTACCTCTCAGGTCCCTTTTAAACCTTTCCCCTCTCACCTTAAACCTATGCCAATCTAATTTTGGATTCCCCTACCCTGTGGAAAAGACCTTGCCTACTCACAATATCCATGCCCCTTTTGATTTTATAAACCTCTATAGGGTCACTGCTCTGCCTCCAATGCTCCAGAGAAAGAGTACAGAAGCATGGGCGAACAATAAGATCCGGTCATCCTTCTAAACCCCATCCACTTACAGAGCCAGAGTCCTCAACTGGCTTAGCCATCTACAGTAGAGCAGTTTCAAAGGCCAAGTGGCATGCTTTTGTTCCTTGTTCATACGTGCATGTTGTGCAACTCTGGAGATCAAGGGCTCATCTTTGAATTGCCAACGAGTGCCAACTGGCTAGGCTGACAAACTAGACTGGCAGGTAACATCCAACGCATTGGCAGCAGTTGGTGTGCTTTCATCCTGAGAGAAGATGGCAGATTTGTGCTCCCTGGAGAGAACTGTCACTCCCCGGGCCCTACCTGAATGAGCGCGCGCTATTGGGACTGCTGCAGGAGTCCACTAACCTCTGGTGCCTGCACCCTACGATAGCATGGCACTAAGCTGTGTTCAGGCAATGAACTGCCAAGACTGGAGTCAGAGATAACACAGTTGTGGAGTTGGAGGAGCACAGGGCCAGGCAGCAACAGAAGAGCAGGAAAGTCGAGGGTTTTTTTCTGAAGAAGGGTCCGACCCAAAACGTCAACTTTCCTGCTCCTCTGAAGCTGCCTGGCCTGCTGTGTTCCTCCAGCTCCATACTGTGTTACCTCTGGGTTCAGACAATGTTGCCAGGAGAAGTCATGTAAGCAGTTGCACTTTTCAGAAGATTATAGAACGCTTCTGGAGAGTTAATGGGCATAGCTTGAGGCTTGCCAGATAGAAAAGGTGATGTAACTTTTCTCCCGAAGCATTCATTCACAGCCTCTTGAAATGTCAAGGTCAATTTGATCCCAGGGCATTTCTGCAGGGTTTCCTCAGGGATGTCTCCAAAACTCAGCCACCTCCAGGCTGCTTCATCAAAGGCCTTCTCTCCAGCAGCAGGTCTCTTCAATGACTCAGCCTGTGTCTGAATGCAGCAAGACCTGGGCAATGTGTAGACTGAGGCTGATAATTGATAAGTTACATCCATGTCACTCAAATGCCAGGCATTGACCATCTCAAACAAGAGAGTTTCTAACTATCATCTCTTGCCACTCAATGTCACTACCACAGCTATCCGAGATGTTAACAGTGGGACATTCAGCAATAGTAATCTCATTGAATGTCAAGGGGCGGGGGATGGTTAGATTCCATTTTATTGGGAATGACGCTTGGATTTTGGTTGACGGTAACATCCAGGATGTTGATAATGTGGTCAGTAATGGCAATAGCTTAGCAGAGTCTATCCAACAATGCGCTGCAGAGGGCTGAAAGTTTTCCCAGAATGCCTGTGGGGAGAGCCAAATCAAGCACTGGATTGAAGACTAAAACATTGGATCGTACACTAAAACATTGACTCATGTCAACTCATGAAAGGAATATTTTTCGAACGAAGTTGTCCATGCAATTTCCATAATATTACAGATAAAATATGTAAATCACACCACACATCAGGAGGAGAAGGAGTCATGTTTTTCCATCATGTACTGCAGTTGTCTACATTGTTCCCAGAGGCCCATGGGACACCTTTCATCAATCCCATAGTCAGGCCCATGTTACCTACAAGAAGCTAGGAAATTCTAGCTGGCTCAAATCCAGAGTTTACTCACCAATGCGTGTCATTCTTGTGAATTAGAGTGATCTTACACACTGTTAATCCACAAACCATGATTCATAAGATGACTGACCTTGCAATCACTGTCAGTCACTGGGAGAAGCGGAAACCACAAGACATCCAGCCGAACATACAGGAAGTGAAACAATCCTTGTGAACAGAGTTAAAGTAGTGTTTTAAAATGGGGTAAACTTCCACAACCAATATTTAGGTATTGTGGATGTGTCCATCGTTCTCAACAGTATAACTTCTATTTGCAGCAACATAAATTTGATGCCACAAATGGAAAGGTGAACGAAGGTGAAATAACTACACAGAGGCAGGTATCCCATCACAATTCACCCCTTACTTATGCACATTACACTGTCTGTCGCCAGCCAACTCAGAGTTGGCTCCCAGAACTGAGGAGATGTTGAATCTCCTGTTTATAATCTATCACCCAGGGCCCTCTGACTGGCCCAGGTTAACAACCCCAATCAAGGATCTCATAGTCAATAAAATTCCCCTGATCTCAATCATTATAACCTTTCCACTCCCTGCCTAAACCTCACCCCAAAATCTCAAGGCCTAAGGATGTAGGCCTGGTCGTTCTCTTCCAGAATTTCTGCAATGTTTTGACCTCACATCCGGTTCCTCATGACTTGGGTTTTGACGTGGGTGGCATGTATCAGACTGTAGCCTGCCTTTTGCGTCTGGATCATCTCGGGAGAGCTTCATCGTCTTCTTCCAGTGGTAGCGGTATCGAGGCTGCAGCCATCTTGGATTCTGAGGTTTCCTCGACATTAGATGGACAGGGAGCACCCAGGTTTTCTGACAGGCCTTCTGACTGTTCTGAGGAGCCAGCCTACGTGTGAATTTTCTGTAATAATTCACTAACCCAAGGAAAGTGCCTAAGCTCTGGTACAGACACAGGAGCTGGGACACCTTTGATCGCCTCAGGATAACTTTGAATGGGTGTAACCCAGTTTTGTCGACTCTGTGACCCAAGTAAGTCACTTGGGGCACACGGAATACTCATTTTTCCCTTGTAAGGTGTACACCTGCCTGGGAGAAATATCTAAGTGCTCTTTATTGGTTTTCCCTGTTATTAACACATCATCCAGATAAATGGTGATCTGGGATAGCCTTTGTAAAATGTTCTCCATGGTTCACTGGAAAAGGGCTGATGATGCTCAAATGGCAGGCTTGTGCATTGGCACACACCACCCCCCCACGCTTTGCTTACAAGTCCTCTGCAATTTAAGCAATTTAATTTTTCTCCGAACTACATGTAGGTGGAGTTTCCAGGGTGTGCACTCTGTAAATACCAGCCTACCAGTTTTCTTTATCGAAGTCACACCTTGCAGGATTCCTTCGTTGTCTCAAGGCCGCCCAAAGCGGCAGCAACTAAAGTGGCTCACTGGGGCAGATCCTGAAGATTGTTTTGGTCACTTGGCCAAGGATCTGCTTTGTTGTGAAGTTCTGCTGTGGCCTGACTTAGGGTCCCCCCCATTCAGTATATGCCCTGCTTGAGGCTTTGTGATTGCCTATGCTCAAAGTAATGTTTCCCAAGATCATTCCAACAATTGAGGTATCTATTTCCATTGGGATGCCCTATAGTTCCCATGTTCCATTTGCTGCTTTTTCTAATGACTGAGACAGCTGGAGTACCCTGTTTGAAGTCCAGTTGGGCTTCAGCTAGGAGGTGCTTTTGCATGGTTACATCGTTAATCCCATATACCAAATGGACCCTCAGCATCTATTTCAGCGTTAACTCAAAATCACATGTCTCTGCCTGTTATCTTAACCTCATCAAAAATCCCAACATGAATTCCCTTGTTTCTCAAAACACCGAATAAAACCAAAAGCATCTCAGGATTAGAGGAGGTTTGGGATTGTAATATTCTTCAACTGTATCCATTGACTCTTGGTAGGTTTTAGTGTCTGGAGCCTCTGGGAAAGTTAAGTTCCTAATAACCGAAAATGTTGCGGATCCGCAAGCAGTCAGAAGGATTACTTATTGCTTTTCATCTGCCCCAGTATCATTTACACGGGAAAATAAATTGCATTCTTTGCACATATTGGGCCCAGTCTTCGGCGGCAGGATCGAACAAGTCAAACTTCTCAAATAGAGGCATAATGCCAGAAATCTTTACCCCAACTCCAAGATGACTGTTGTGAGAGAATATTGTTCAGGAACAGGCATTTTCTCCCATTGCCACTGTAATAACTGCACAGTATCTCATCACTAAGTAATCTTGTATTTACATGTGCACAGTACACTGGCTGTGATCAGCCAGCTCTGTGTCATTTCTGGGATGTGAGGAAATTATAAATCCCCCTGTTTATGTTGGTCAGCTAGAGCTCCCTGATTGTCCCAGGTTAATACTCCAATCAAAGTTCTCATACTCAATTAGATCAACCTGTTCCCAACCCCTGCAGAAGGAGAATGGAATGCGAGGATGTGTTCGTGGGGGGTGAAATAGTCTTGTCGTACATAAACTGGAAGCCTATTTGTCTGCTGTAAATTCAATTTAATGCAAGCCTTGCTAGTTTGGGATGTAAAATGAGGAGAACCAAGATTGATTAAATAAGACAATTTAAAATGGCATGCAGGAGAAAACGGAGGTAGGGAGGGGTGTCAATGTACTCAGCAAGATACAAGCAAAGATGTGTGTTCACCTGTATCGCAAGAAAATTGGAGCGCAGGGGAACAAAAGTCTCACTTCAGTTCTACAGATCACCGGTGAGACCACATCTGGAACATTCTGATGCCCTAGTCTGAGGGAAAATTTGCTTGAGCTGGAGGAAGTGAAACGGGCTTTCACCAGACCGATGGCAGAGGGGAGGTTTATGTTACCAATACCTGAAAAGGGTGGGCTGTCTTCTGAGGAAATACTGAATAAACTGGACTTCTTTTCCCTGGAGCTTAGAAGAGGTGGTGATTAGATGCAAGTTTAAAATATCCTGAATGGGCATAACCATTTGAGGATGTGGAAAGGATGTCTCCTTTCATGGGTGGATCCAGAAGCGGGGGCCGCTGTGTTTAAATTGAGGCTCACTTTCTTTTAGAGCAGAGAAGATGGGAATTCTTTTCACTCAGTGGGTTGCGAGATGTCGGAACACTGTGCCTCAGAAAATGGTGGAAGTGGAGCATCATTGGATATTCGTAAAGCAGAGATAAATAGATTCTTGATTTGATTCGCTTTCTTTTGATCTTAACATCATGTATACTAGGGTCCAGGTGTACAGTGAAAAGTGTACAATGTCACCACACAAGACCCGATCTTAGGTACAAGAGCCTATGTACAGAATCCTAAGAACAAGGAAGAATGAAAGAGCAGTTAAACATTGCAGTAATTATAGTACAGCGTAAAACGTATGAAATAAGGAGAAAAAGTTACACATTGCAGACCTTCTTAGTTCCAATTAGAAAATAAAAAAAACAAAGTTGAAAGTTCAAACATTACAGTTTGAGCACATTATCTCAAGTGCTCAGACATGGTGGGCTTGAGGAATCACCCGAAGAATAGAAGTCCACACTGTTTTGCCAAAAGACCACCATGCTGGGCCTAGAGATTGCCATTATGGCCAAGGAGCTTCCAGGCCAGGTGACCACCATACCAGGCTTGGGCAAGGGAATCAAATGTTATTGTGTGGGTTCCTTTTATTCATTCATGGGATGAGGGCTTTGCTGGCCAAGCAGCATTTATTGTCTGTCCCTAATTGCCCAGAGGGCAGTTTAGAGTCAACCACATTTGCTGTGGGTCTGGAATCACATGTTGGTCAGACAGATAAGGAGGGCAGTTTCCCCCTGAAGGGCATGAGTGAACCAGATGGGTTTTCCCTGACAATTGACTCGTGGTCATCATTAGATTCTTAATTCCAGATATTTATTGAATTCAAGTTTTAACCATCTGCCATGGGGGGATTTGAACCTGGGACCCCAAAACACTATCAGCATCAACTGTCCAGTAATAATACCATTGGGCTATTGCCTCCCTGACTTGAGAGTGGGTAGACAGAAATGTTGAATTCAGAATGCAAGCAGGTCATCCAAGACGACTAGGAGGGATTTTTGGGGGCCATGCCAGTTTGTGTGTGGTGTATGGGATTCTCTTGCCGCCCTGATTGCCAGGCACGATGAATGGTTGGCACAGATTACGGTGGTCCCTTCACCTTAGCTGAGGGTGGAGACAGAGGCTGAGAGGCAGTGACACTCAATGAAAGGATGACAGGGCTTTGTGGGACATGAAAGGCCATTCATGAGAGGCTGGTGCTGGTCTTTGTGCTTTATATGCTCTCACACTTTACGACAACATGAACAACATTTCGAAAGCGCCCTGTCAGCTAGAATGGAGGTCGAAACTGTGCTATGGCAAATACAAATATCCCTCGTGTTTCCATCCTGAGGAAGGGTCACTCCACCCAAAGCATGAACTCTGATTTCCTTACGCACATGCTGCCAGACCTGCTAAGCTTTTCCAGCAACTTCTATTTTTGTCTCTGATTTACAGCATCCGCCGTTTTATAAGTATCTCTTATGTTTTAAACAATTCTGACCCTACAGCCGAATATTGTTCTATTGTTTTCCACCTCCTGGATTCAGCTGGGTTCACTTCTCTGAAGTGCCTTCAATTTCAATTACTGCATGTGGTAACAAGTCCCATGTTTCCATTGATTTATCTGTAAGGAGATAAAGGGGAATTATTTTTGGAAGGTTAACTGTAAGTGGAATTGCCCATATTCCTATGTGGGTGGTGGGAAATCTGTTTGGACAAGTATTTTTTTTATCAGAATTGGGCTCTTCTGGAATGGCTAATTCTTACAACGCCAGGGAACTCTTTCAGGTTCTGTGCCAGCTTCTTGAAAGAGCTGTTCAATTATTTGCCCTTCCCCTGTTCTTTCGCCATTGTCTGTAAAAATTACTCCTTTGAAATATCTATCTAATTCCTTTAAAAAAAAGAAAAGGAATTTGCCGCTATTGTCTTTTCAGGCATCTCATTCCAAATCCTGGCAGTGAAAGGAAATTCACATTTCTGTCCTTCGTTATTACTGCCAATTGCCTTAAACCTGTAAAACCCCAGCTTACATTTATTTCACACCTTCGATACAAAAGAACGTGCCTCACAGGAGCAGCTTAAAGCAAAGTTTGACACTGCGGCATATTGGGATTGATTTGGGCAAGTGACCAAAAGCTCAGTCAATGTGAGTTGTTCTGAGTGTCTTAAAGTAGGAAAGTCAGGGAGAGGAGCAGAGATCATTATGGAGGTTATTCCAGAGCATGGGGCTCAGGCAGATAAGGAAGAGAGACAAATGTGGAAGTCAGAGGCTGGGAGTTCCTCACCTCCTGACTTCCAAAAGCCCATCCTAACATCTACAAGGCACAAGTCAGGAGTGTGATGGAACGCTCCTCATTTACCTGGATGAGTTTAGCTCCAACAGCTCCTCTGTTATATCTTGGCTCCCAGTTATTATTTCCCCAGCCTTGTTCTCTTAGCAGTTTATGTTCACGTCAGCCTTTTTTTTAATGTATCTAAGGAATGCCCTTCTGGCTGTTTTGGTATTACCTCCTGTTTGACCATCAAAGTTGATTTTCTCCTTTTTTTGTGTTGTTTTCTGTCAAGCTTTAAAACAATTTCAGCCCTCTAGCTCATCATTAATGTTTGGAACGTCATGTGTTTTTGTTCCCCTCAAAGACAATTGAGTACAGGCGTTGTGACGTCATGTTGAGGCCATACAAGACTTTGGTGAGGCCTCTTCTGGAGTACTGTGTCCAGTTCTGGTTGCCCTGCTCTAGGAAGGGTGTTATTAAATTGGAGAGGATGAGAAAAGGTTTACCGGATGTTGTCGTGAATGGAAGGTTTGAGTTATAAAGATGGCTTGGACTTTGTTCGCTGAAGTGTAAGAGGTTGAGAGGAGATTATACGCACGTTTATAAAATCATGATAGGCATAGAAAAGACGAATAGCAAGGGTGTTATCCCCAGGATGGGGGGAGTTCAAAACTAAGGGGCATTTTTTTAAGTGGAGAGGAAACAATTTAAGAAAAACATGAGGACAACACTTTTTTTAAACAGAGAGTGGTATGTATGTGGAATGAACTGCCGTAGGAAATGATGGATGTGGGTACAGTTACAACATTTGGATAAGTACATGAATGGGAAAGGTTTAGCTGTACATGGGCTAAACAGAGGCAAGTGGGACTAGTTTAGTTTTGGAAAACAGTCGGAATTAAGTAATTAAACCTAGGGTCTGTTTCCATGCTGTATTGCTCTGACTCGATAACACTTGAGAAACTCGATACTACCGTGGATAAAGTGACCCACTCATATACCATTCCGTCGGCGCCTGAAAGATTCACTCCCTTTACCAGTGGCTCTAGGACGCGGCGTGCACCATCCACGAGCGACATTGCAGAAACTGGCCAAAGCTCTTTTGACACCAGCTCCCGAACGTGCCACCTCTACTGCCTGGAAAGACAAGGGAAGCAGAAGGATGGGAGTACCATCATCACCAAGCTTGATTCCAATTCTGACTTGGAACCATTTCAGATTTCCTTCACTGTCACTGTTTTAAAATTCTAGAAGTCCTCCTTAATAACACTGTGCAATGTCTTTTATTTCAAATTCCTTCAGGGAATGTATGAGTTACATTTATCAACCATCCCAAATTAGTTTCAAGGCACTCATGTGTCATAGAAATGTACAATGCTGTTTCTGTGTGGTCTGTTGAATCAGTGTTTCTATTTTCACACTGTACAATAGTGTAGCTTCAGTGTGAAGACAGCAATTTGCCCTAATAAGTACGCACGCATCGAAGCATTTACCTTACACAAACTTCAGTGGTTCAAGAAAGTGGCTCAACACCACATGTTCAGGGGATGGATGACAACTGACAGGCTTCTGAGCAACCCACAGATGGCCAGAGATAGCAAGGTGTAGACTTGGATGAACACAGCAGGCCAAGCAGCATCTTAGGGGCACAAAAGCTGACATTTTGGGTCGGCACCCTTCTTCAGAAAAGGTTGGAAGGGAAGGTGGTTCTGAAATAAATAGGGAGAGAGGGGGAGGCGGATAGAAGATGGATAGAGGAGAAGATGGGCGGAGAAGAGACAGACAGGTCAAAGAGGCAGGGATGGAGCCAGTAAAGGTGAGTGTCGGTGGGGAGTTAGGGAGGGGATAGGTCAGTTCAGGAGGACGGACAGGTCAAGGGGATGAGGCTGGTAGGTCAGAGATGGGTGTGGGGCTTGAGGTGGGAGGAGTAGGTAGGTGGGAGGAAGAACAGGTCAAGGAGGTAGGATGAGGCTGGTAGGCAGGAGATGGGGGTGGGGCTTGAGGTGGGAGGAGGGGATAGGTGGGAAGAAGGACAGGTTAGGGAGGTGGGGACGAGTTGGGCTGGTTTTGGGATGACACCATAGATGGCCAGACACGTTCTGCCAATCCTTGCTCCCATGCTCTAGCCACTATACCCTGACTGGCTTCCAAAATGGCTGTCGTAGTATGTTGGCATCAGTTTCAAACAGAAAGATATTTCAATTTCTAATAAATTGCATTAACGCAGTATGAATTCAATCGGAAACAGACCTGGAGAATGGTGGGGAAACCCAGCAGTTCTGGCAGTACCCGTGAAGATAACAACAGACTTAATCATGGAATCCCTTCAGTGTGGAAACAGGCCCTTCAGCCCAACAAGCCCACACTGAACCTCAGAGCATCCCACCTTAGACCCATCCCCCTATAACCCACCTAATCTACACATCCCTACGGGCAATTTAGCATGGCCAATTCACCCAATCTGCACATCTTTGGACTGTAGGAAGAAAACGGACCACCCAGAGAAAACCCACGCAGACATGGGGAGAATGTGCAAGCTCCACACAGACAGTCGACCGGGGGTGGAATCAAACCCGGGTCCCTTGCGCTGTGAGGCTGCAATACTGACCCAATGAGCCACCATGCCGCCCAGTTCTGACTCTTACAGGAATCTCTTTGGGAACTGAAGGACTTGTTCCCATACTTTCTCCAGCTCTGAAGAAGACCAGTGCGATGCTCAAAAGGTTAAAACTGTGTTTCTCTCTCCCCAAGTTGAATTGAATTAGCTTTATTGTCGCATATACTCAAATGTGAAATGTTTATAAGTTGCACTTACAGTGCCATCAAATGTGCCTAGGTACTATCTTTAGTTACGAAGTGGAGAAATGAGGAAAATAAATTACCTTACATTTATACACAGTATGACTGCTAGGTTAAAAGGTTCTCTGATGAAGGGTCTAGGCCCGAAATGTCAGCTTTTGTGCTCCTGAGGTGCTGATTGAGCTGTTGTGTTCATCCAGCTTCACACTTTGTTATTTTAGGTTAAAAGGTTAGCATGGTTAAAAAGATAAACATCATATGCTGCTGAGTTTCTGGCACCCACAGTATTTAGCTTTACTTGGAATTAAATAGGATTGGTGGTTGTCGCCAAAATGATAAACAGGAAAGGATTGCGATCTTGAACCTCACCTATCAATGGGTCCGTGTTCCAAGACTAAATTGAATGGTGTTGGTATTTTTAATCAAACTATTCAACGAATAGGACTGGGGCAAAAACAAAGTTGCTGCAAAAACTCAGCAGGTCTGGCAGCATCTGTGAAGAAGAAAACAGATTTAACATTTTGGGTCCAGTGACCCTTGCTCAGAATTGGAACGTAAGCCTCCTGGTTCAAAGGTGGGAATACTGCCACTGCACCACAAGAGCCCTATCAAGTCAGACGGAGTAGGATATGTTTTCCAATCAAACCTGTTCAGTGATGTCCAGGCCCGAAACGTCAGCTTTCCTGCTTCTCTGATGCTGCTTGGTCTGCTGTGTTCATCCAGCTCTACACCTTGTTAACTCAGTGATGGGATTACTGAACTCTGGAGCAGACAGACCTTCAGCCTCCTGGCTTGGAAGTAGTGACATTACCACAAAAGCCCTTTGAAATTGAATGGTGTAAATTCCAGCAGCCGCTGTGGTGGGATTTCAACCTCCGTCCCCAAATCTTCAGCCTGTGTCCTCCAGATAATTATACCGTGGCATTACCACGATGCCACCATCTCCACCCCATTGAATGGTGTACTGACCAGGTCTTGACTAAGTCTCAGATGTTGAGAGTGGGGTCAAAGTTGCTCAATGGGCCACACACTTGGCTCTAAGTTACGAGCGGGTTTAAGATCCCACTAGGCAGCTTTGTCTGGTTTTTATTGTTTGCATTGTTATTGGTGGGACCTTGCTGCAGGCAAACTGGCTATCACGTGCCTGACAGTGCATCAGTGAGCGCAGTTCAAAAAAATATTCCTGCTGCCGGGTCAGTGAACTGACATATTGACTCTAGTCGGAAAGCTCGTTGAACGGTTTTTATCTTTAATCGTTTGTCGGATGTGGGTATCACTGTTTGGGATTGGTATTTCTTTCCCATCCCTAATTATTTCGAGCAGAATGAAGAGTCAACCACATCGGTGTGGGTTTACAGGCCAGACCAGGTAAGCATGGCAGTTGCAGTGAACGACTAAAGAATCTAATTCGTGTTAATGAATCCAAATGGTTTTTATAACAAATGACGGTGACTACATGATTGCGACTGGGCTAGCATCTTATTCCAGAATTTTTTTTTTTCAAAATTCAAATGACATCATCTGTCGTGGTGGAATTTGAATCCATGTCTCCAGGACATTAACAAACGTCTCTAAATCGGTAATGTCAATTGGATTAGCACTGGCTCAGTTGGTTGGATGGTTAGTTTGTAATGTAGAGTTAAAAGCAACAGCGCAGGCTCTACTCCTATACTGGCTGAAGTGACCATGATGGCCCCACCTCCTCAATTTCACCTGAGGTATGGTAACACGCCGACTAAACCACTACCAGTGATCTTTCTCTAATGAGAGAACAGCCTATGGTCTGCTATGATTCTGGTTGACTTTATTTTTTTTCCCTTTTTAACCACTACACCACAGCATGATGGGAAAATTAGCTACCCTTGGTACAAGCCCCTGACCAGCAAATCTACACTGGCATGTTGATAAAGTGAAGTTAGACTAAAAACATCTAGAAATCTGAGTTTGGAACTTTATTTATGGTGCTGTTAAATGGCCAACATGTTTACAAAGTTGCCTCAGGAAAGGAAACACACAGCCTTACTTAGATTAGTCTGTCATGATTGCAATCACACAAGAATGTGACAGATGATTGACAGCTCTGCAGGAAGATTTGGTGGTACCTGAAGTTTATAGATATGTTGCCCTTATTCTGAGAAGGTATTCACAATGAGCACAGACATCTGGGTGCACATTTTCGACAAAAAACCAGTTGGTATTTTATTTTCAATGTCTTGCCCAAAGTCGCGTGTGATCCAATTGCAAATAATTTGCCGTGGCAAAGTTTTAAGGATGTGTTGAGGCATCAGGCTCCCGCAGCCCACGAGATAAATCTTTAAAGGTTTGTGCAAATATGTACAGGGAGCAAAGTCTTTGAGTCAGGCTTCAGGGCAGGATGTGTGGGTGCGGAGTGACATCAGGCATCAGCAGCACAAATACATCAAAATTCAAGGGCCAGAGGTCTCGTAGAGGTCAGTTTGTGTAGTGCATCATTTCCGTGTCTACAATCTCGCACTTACAAGCTAATACTTATAGGGTGCTGTTTATGACGTGGTGTTTGAGGATAGTGTTTAGGGAGAGGTATTTGTGGAGTGACATTTTCGAGGCAATGTTTACAGGGTGCTTTTTATGGGTTGGAGTTTATGGAGTAATGTTTGTGGGGGGAGGGGGAGTTTTTCTGTGTGCTGTGAAGGGGTTGTGTTGTCTTAATTCACTCCATTAATCTAATGGTCACAGGTACAGTGGGGTCCTGAAGATTTAACATTAATGTGGTGCAGTTCGGTCCCAGACTGCAACCAGTGGTAAAGCTGTTTGAAGTGTTTTGCAATTGCCTACTCCATTATTGACTTCCAAATCACTCTGACTGTTTGAGTTCATCCTGCATGACAGAATACTGTGTTTTATGTAAGAACATTTCATCATACTGCACTGATGTGTCTGGGCCCGTAAGTTAATTGGAGTTTAGAAGAGTGAGAGGCGATTTCAACACATGTTCTGATAAAACTTGACAAAATTGACACTGAGAGATTTTTTTCCCTTTGTGGCGAAGTCTAGAAATAGGGGACCTAACTTAGAAATAAGGAGTCCCCGATTTAGAAGCACAGAAACTAGGAGAATGTCATTCAAAATGATCATGGCTGATTGTCTGTCCTGATTATTCCATACCACCATAAGACATAGGAGCGGGAGTCAGGCCATTCAGTCCATCGATACTGCTCCCCCATTCAATCATGGCTGATAAGTTCCTCAATCCCATTCTCCTGCTTTCTCCCCAAAACCCTTGATCCCCTTGATAATCAAGAACCTATCTATCTCAGTCTTAAATGGACTCAATGACCTGTCCCCCACAGCCTTCTGTGGCAGTGAATTCCATAGACTCACCACTCTCTGGCTGAAGAAGTTTCTCCTTATCTCTGTTCTAAAAGGTCTTCCCTTTACTCTGAGCCTGTGTCTTTGGGTCCTAGACACTCCTATCAATGGAAACATCTTCCCAAAGTCCACTCTGTCCAGGCCATTCAGTATTCTGTAAGTTTCAATTATATCCCCCCCTCATCCTTCGAAACTCCATTGAGCATAGTCCCAGAATCCTCAAACGTTCCTCACATGTTAAGATTTTCATTCCTGGGACCATTCTCGTGAACCTCCTCTGAACCTGCTCCACAGTTAGTACATCCTTCCTGAGATATGGGGCCCGAAACTGCACACACTACTCCAAATGTGGCCTGACCAGGGCCTTATACAGCCTCAGTAGTACATCCCTGCTTTTATATTCAAATCTTCTCAAAATAAATGCCAAAGTTGCATTTGCCTTCCTAACTACTGATTCAACCTGTAAGTTTACCTCGAGAGAATCCTGGACAAGAACTCCCAAGTCTCTTTCACTTCAGGCTTCTGAATTTTCTCCCCATTTAGAAAATAATCCACGCTTCTATTCCCACGTTCTCTCCATGCTTCTTGATGCTTTTAATATCTTTAAAAAAATGATCTATCTCCTTCTTGAATAGATTCAGTGGCTTGGCCTGTGTGGCAGTGAATTCCACAGATTGTGGGTGAGGAGTTAAGTCGCCATCTTAGTTCTAACTGATCTACCCCATTTCTTGAGACTATGACTCCTTAGTTTTAGACTCCCCAACCAGGGAAAAGATCTTCCCTGTACATAGTCCATCCAGCCCTGTTGAAAATTTATACATTTTAATCAGATTCCCTTTCATCCTTCTCAGCTAAGGTAAATACAGGCTCAGTCAAACGAGTGTCTCTTCATAAGACAGCCCTACCATCCCTTGTATCAGCCCAGTGAACCTCCCCACTGCACTCCCTCTATAATAAGTGTATCGTATCTTAGGAAGAGAGACCAAAAGCTGTATTCAATATTCCAGATGAGGTCTCACCAAGGCCCTGTATTACTGCAGTGAGACACCTCTACTTCTGAGCATAAATCATGTTGCAATGAAGACAATTTGCCTTCCTAATCACTTGCTGTATCTGCCTTTTTCCTTTCATTCACTGGTATACAAGGACATCCCAATCCCTTTGTACATCCACATTTCCCAATGTATTACCATTTAAGTAACATTGCACCTTTCCATTTTTCACACTAATGTGCTTAATTTCACACCCAGCCACATTGTATGGCACCTGCCATGTGGTTGCCTACTCAGCCTCCGACATTCGAATGAAAACAAACCAAGTTTGCCCAATCTCTCCTCGAGGCTAATAGCCCCCAAATGAGACAGTATCATTGTAAACCTTTTTCGAACCCTCTCCAATGCCTCCATGTCCTTTTGGTGTGGTATGGAGGTGCCAGTGTTGGACTGGGGTGGGCAAGGTCAAAAATCACACAACAGCAGGTTATAGTCCAAGATAACAAAGTGTGGGGCTGGATGAACACAGCAGGCCAAGCAACATCTCAGGAGCACAAAAGCTGATGTTTCAGGCCTAGACCCTTCATCAGGGAGTCCCTGCTGTGTTCATCCAGCTTCACACTTTGTTATCTTGGATTCTCCAGCATCTGCAGTCCCCATTATCTCAGCAGGCTATAGTCCAACAGGTTTATTTGAAAACACTAGCATTCGTAGCTCTGTTCCTTCCTCATGCATAGTGTGGAAAAGGAGGTATATTGACACAGAATTTACAATCAGAAAGGTAACAACCCTAAAAATGGCTCGCTGAGTACCTCCTGTACAATCTTTAATCAGTTAGGAAGGAGAAGAGATTCCTTCTGGTAGTGTGGTGACCAGAATTGTGCACAATATTCCAACACATGGTCTGAAAATTCTCTGCCACCACAACATGACTTGCTGATTTTTATACAGAGATAGTGGGAACTGCAGATGCAGGAGAATCTGAGATAACAAGGTGTAGAGCTGGATGAACACAGCAGGCCAAGCAGCAGCAGGGGAGCAGGAAGGCTGATGTTTCGGGTCTAGACCCTTCCTCAGAATTTTTATACAGTCTGCCCTGACTGATGAAGGCAAGCTTGCCATACACCTTTTTGGCTATCTTACCTAGTTGTGATAGCACTTTCAGGGAATGCTGAATTCATTGCTGAGTAGTACAGATTTTTCATCGACAAGAGAATTAGATGGGTCAAGAAGGCAAAAAGCGCTGATAAGACACTTGAATCCATCACGAACTTACTAAGTGACAGACCGAGCTCAAGGAGCTGCATGCCCACTCCTGCTCCTATTTCTTATGATCTTTTCTAGTTTCGAACAGGATTTAAGCGCAAGCTGCTGTGTTTTGCTGCAAATGATGCTTTGTCTGAAAGTACAGCGGCTGCTAAATACAGCAGTTTCGGAGGAGCAATGAATTGTGGGTGTCATGGCTACCATTGTTTCTGAGGGAATTGCGACATCAGCAAACGAGTGGCGGAAGAAAAGAAGTGTTTGTAAATTTTGATTCTGACTTCAGCTTTATTGTCACGTGTACTCAAGTCAGGGGCACAAGATGACAATGAACAGGGTGTAGCGTGGCCACAAAAGTGCCATCACAAAAATTGCCCCAGTGCAAAATCTTTGTTACAGAAGTAGAAAAGTAAGAAATAAGTTTTAAAACATTCAACACTACAGTCTCCTCAGTATAAACATAAAGAAATAGAGTTAAAATGTCAAACGTTACAGTCCTTTCTTAAAGCATGGGTCTACAGATGCTGAAAGATGGGCTTTTCCCAAGAGGGGCTCACCCTCCCTTGTGCTGGGCATGCTTTCACCTATGCTAGGCTAACACCCACCCATGCAAGGCAGCAACCCTCGTCGCCGACCTCCATCGGGCACGCAGGCCTCACTACCTACTGCCATCTTTTGCCGCTAACCGTCCTTGCTGCCCCATTGCTGACTGCCCCTGCACTGGGCCCCTGTCACTGCCACGTTCCATTGCCATGTCCGACCCCTCACTGCAGAGTCCTGCTCCCGCACCGCCCGGGACGTCGATGGATCCGTGATGCCGTTGACCTCGACCAGCCGTCCTGGGGCTCACTGTTAAAACTTCTCTCTGCGGCTGAGCTTCCGAACTCTAAAACAAAAATAAACCCAAAGGTTTTGGTAAGAGAGATAAGAAGGAAGAAAAGCAGTCGGAGTGGACGAGCCTCTGGTGAGGAGTCCTGCTTGGGCCACCATCTTGGAATTTACGTGAAGGATCATCCGATGAATTCGGGAAACACTCCGCCTGGAGCTGGTCACCCGTTGGGACAAGCCTTCAGTGATTGGCACTCTCACGTTGGGTCAGAAAACCTTAGACCGCAGTCTCAAACACAAAATCCCTGTGATGCTCCAAGAGAAACCCAAAGGGGAGCTTGTCCCCCATCCCCCAACCCTGCACCAAAAGACCAAACTGTTCAGCAGAGAGATTTACACCAACATAAGACCTTTGATATGGATTTAAAAGCTCTCATGTTGTTGCTTCAAAGAGAAATCCTGGTTTGTGTTCATGATTCGCCTGACATTATTAAAACAGGTTCTCAATTGTCAGCGAAAAAAATTAGATCAGAGACAAAACATTTAAGATAGTACACTGGTAAACTCCACTTTCAGCTCCACCTACAATTTGTTTCAGTGTTATCTCATTCTGCCTGTGGGAAAGGAGGTTTGGTATTGTCCCAGGGCCTGGGAGAAGTGCTGTTTGCTATTTTGAACATACACCTTCGGACGCCTTGGCAATGGGGAGAGGTTTTCAACTTGTCTTGATGCTATCATTCACTCAGTCCACTGGGAGTTTGACTGGCTCACAGATTCTTCAGCAGGATGTGACTCCCTCCCCCACTACACCAGCATGAGTGGGATCTACCCCCAGGACTTCAGCAGATGCCTGATCTACCCCTTCCTCTTCTCGTGCACAAGTGAGACCCGCCCTTACAAATCCATAGGAGAGAGAACACCCCTCCTTCATTACTTGCAGGAGAGGGGCCCCCATCCCCTACTACCACTGCAGGAGAGGGACTCCCTCCCTCAAGATTCCAGCCGGAAAGGGATTCCCCCACTATCCCAGCAAGAGAAGGGCCCCCTCGCCCCCACTAGCCTAGAAGGATAGAGACTCCCCGGCCATCCCAGCAGGAGAGGGACTCCTCACAACTCCAGCAGGAGAGGGACCCCCCATGCCTCACTCCCCTTGCAGGAGTGGGACACTTCAATACCCCAGTAGGAGAGGGGCTCCCCACCGCTCACTACCCCAGCAGGAGAGGGGCCACCATTCCCCACTACCCCAGCAGGAGAGGGACCCCCATTGAACACTACCCCAGCAGGAGAGCAACTCCCCTACCACCCCAGCAGGAGAGGGGACCCAGACCCCACTACCCCAGCAGGAGAGGGGGCTCCAGCCTCCAATGCCCGAGCAGGCGATGAGCCCCCAGCCCTCACTACCCCAGCAGGAGAGGGGCCACCATCCCCATCACCCTAGCAGGAGAGGAGCACCCAGCCACAACTACCAGCAGGAGAGGCACCCCCAGACCCTACTACCCCAGCAGGAGAGGGCCCCCACCCCTCACTGCCCCAGCAGGAGGCTGATTTTCTGACCAAGTGGGCCAAGTTGTTGCTGGGGATCTGAGACCAGGATTTCACCATAGAAGCCTTGAGGAGAACTAAATGAGGTCTTGACCTCCCAAGACTGCCTAGCACTACCCCCACCCCCCACCCCCCACACACCCCCCAATCCGGCTGTCCAATCACTGCTCATGGAAACTGGTGTGATTTCTACATCATGTAAAAAAATACCCTAATGAATACAAGGTAAAGCCAGAGAATTATTCTCTGTAATAATTAGCTTTTGCGGTTTAGCAGGCAAGGCTATAGGTGGAACGTAGTGACTAATTTTCCCTCTTACATTCTTGTGCAATATTTCCACTTTAGCATTCATCAGCTGAGTCCTTGTTATCCAACAGGAAATCAAATGTCATTTTCTTAACTCAACTGAAAGAATATTCCACAAATCTCATGGTTTGGAGGGAAGGGGTGTGTGTTTTATGACTCTACTCGTTGTCCCACCATTTCTCACTTGTCCCCTTGCAACCAAACCTAACCAAACCGACTACCTAAAACCATCTCCTGCGTCTTCTTTTCGGATAGAAGAAAGGCATGCATTTGTAATGCACTTTTTATGACTCTAACCGTCATGTGCGAGCGCATGTTGAAGCTATGCTGAAGACTGGGCCTCCTGCATGCATGGTGATTTGACGAGGTGGTTAATGTGGTCTTCAGAGCAGGAAACATATCCTAAATAACCAAGGTGCTGGGACATTGAACTGTGCAACCCACCAAGTGTTTGAGAGGTTTAGTCTGTGTTGTACTCAATTGTGACCCAGAAAGGTTCGATTAAAGATCTTTCTTCGAGGGAGGTCACAGAATCCAGAGACTCCCTGACTCATGAGGAGACTATTAGTACCCTCAATCTCCCATATCACCATGAGAGAGTTTACCCCTCCAATCTCCAAGCCTTTTCTGTCTCTCTGGCCCTGCCGATGGAAACGATATTGGAGCTGCCCCTTGAAAGAGTCTCTCCAAATGGAGGGAGCCTCCATTGTACAAAAATGAGGAGATGGGCTAGGCCATTCAGTCCCTCAGTCTGAACTTTGATATTCAGTAAGACCATGCTTGACATGTTTGTGGCCTCGAATCCGCTTTCCCATCTACCACCCCCTATAAGCCATGAATCTTTTGCCGGTCAAAAATCTAACTCAGTTTGAGACCTCCCCTCACAGCCTCCACCGCTCTCAGGGTAAAGAATTCCCCTGATGTACCACCCCGTTGAAAATTACAATTCACCTCACCTCAGTCTTAAGTGGGAGATTTAAAGTTGCATCCCTTCGTTTTAGACTCCTACGTGAGGCAACGTCGTCTCAATTTCCCTGCCTGTCAAGTCTCTTCTGGATCCTACATATCATCTCTCCCTCCCCTAAACTCTGGTGCTCAACTTTTCCCCATAAGGCAACCCCTAACTTCCCAGGAATCAGCATTCCCTGCCATGTTTGTACACAACTGTTTGCGTCTCTGAGTAGGGAGAGGAGTGGACATGTTAATCTGAATGAAGTTTCACTCAGGGGCTTCGATGGTATTCCCTGGCCTCAGATTGTGTGCTGCCAGGGGGATGTGATGGCATGGCAGTAATGTCACTGGGCTAATCATACAGAAACCCAGGTTAAGGTCACAGAGTCATACAGCATAGAAACATACACTTCGGTCCAATCATTCTGTACTGAACATGAATTAAAAGGGTCCTACCTGCTTCCTCCTGGCCCATATCCCAAAACCTACCACGGCAGCTGGTAACATTTGAATTCAATAGATTTCTGGAATTAGGGGGAAAAAACTATACCAACAGCAACCATGTGTTCGTAAAAATCCCTACAGTCTGGGAGCAAGCTATTCGGCCCATCGAGTCCACACTGGCCCTT